>NW_020838007.1:9631050-9651437 GCF_003676395.1 Aethalodelphis obliquidens
CGGAGCCTGTGCTCTGCAACGGGAGAGGCAAAAAAAGGGAGAGGCCCAAGGAACCAAAAAAAAAAAAAAAAAAAAAAAATTACATGGTACTTAGGAAAAATGATCAGCATGTCTCCAAATATCATTTACTCCACTGTTTTCCGTTCTTCATCCGGTTGTTAATGTGGTTTAAGTTTGGAGCATTTTTGTTTTGTTTTAATATTGCTTTGGAATAACATTACTCCAGTAAATGTTCCTCAAATTAAAAATAGAACACTTTAAAAAATATCACCCTAGAATGATTTAGAACATACTCGCCTTTTCAATATCCCAGCACTTGCGGAATATTATAAGGCACATTGAGGGGAAGAATTCAGCCTGCTTAAGGCCTATGGCAGCTGGCACAGAAAGACTATTTCCAAACATATTGTATTACTTTATTGTTCTTAACCTATTAAGACAAAATTTATAAAGTTATTAAATGCCTGCATTATGCCATGTCTCATATGAGGCTGTGAGGAAAGACAGATGAACCAGACGTAGTTCTCCTATCTAGAAAAGGTGGCATCTATGGAAACAAATCATTACAATTTCATATAATAAAAATGGAGTAGTAGGAGTAGATTAAAGGAGTTACATGAACATAGAAGTCAGCCTAGGAACCCTGCCTGGGGATCAGAAAGATGCCTCAGCGAAAGACATACAGAAGGCAAAGCGGAAGCAGTGTATCTGCAGGTGTACTGAACCCCAGGGCAGACAGATCCCGGCCGACGCCTCCAGGAATCAGATGCAGCCGGTCCCAGGCACGATCTCGCCAGATGGCAGGAGGGAGCGGCTGGGATCCTTAGCATGGGACACATATAAGCGAACATCCTCCAGAATGTGTGGCTACAGTGAGGAGCTCTGGTCTCCGTGATCCCACTGAGGACGGGGGTCTAGGTGCTGGTGGAAACAGCTCTCAGAGAACACTGAGCAAGCAGCCCTGTACCCTGGAGGTGAAGCTGTGTGTTTCACCCTGCACTTGGCTTTTGCCTTAGGCAAATCTTGTCCTCAACCTGCATGGAACCTCACAGGCTCCTGTAGAAAATTCACCCTATATCATTTAAAATATACCACAATGATCCACATCCCCTGTTTTTGGTTGTTGTTTTGTGGTTTGTTGTTGGGTTTTTTTGTTTTTGTTTGTTTGGTGGGTCGGTTGGTTGGTTGGTTTTTTTGGCCAAGCTGCACAGCTTGCGAGATCTCAGTTCCGCGGTGTGGACTGAACGCAGGCCACGGCAGTAAAAGCCTAGAATCCTAACCACTAGGCCACCAGGGGTCTCCCAACATCCCCTTTAGATAAATTTGTCTTCTTTAAAAATCTTTTAAAGAATTTGTATCATTTTTTAATCTACGACTAAGTATGTAAAACTCATTCTGTTTATGATTAGCTATGATTCCTTGGTAATCATACATATTTAGTATGTATGAAAGTATTTTCAAATGTAATGGAATTTTGTGAGTGGTAAGTTTAACAATTAGTGATGCTAACATAATGTTAGTTTATAACATTCAATTAAATTTTTATTATTTTGATTTTGCAATTTTTTAATCCGTGGTTTAGTGCCAGTAACTTTTTTCAAGACTCAAATATTTTATATCCTCTTGAAAGGCTCATAAGCTGAGGCCTGGTGCCTCACAGGACATAATCATTGTAATACCTGTTCTGCGCCCTTATGGGATTGCTGTGGGGTTAAGTGGGGTGAGGGACTGAAAGTACTTCTGAATCTAGAGTGAAATATAAATATTTGTTATCATGAATATATTGCTATGTACAGAAAATCAGTCTACTGTTGATACCACAGAGGACAGTGTATGTGTATATACATATATATATATGTATTGTCTTATTTTTATGGAATAACTGCCCCTAGAATACTTGGTAATATACATTAATCATTACTTATTAATACATTTGTTATTTATAATTAGTAAAAATATATATGCATATATACTCAGAGTAGTATTATCTATAAATACATTGTCTTACTTTTTCGGAACATCCGTGCCATCTTGTTTGCTGCCTTCATGAAGGATATGTTTCCCTATAGCATAGTTGTTCAGAGTTCAGTTCTAGAGTCTGACTGCCTAGGTTTGAATCCTGGCTTTCCTGCTTATTAGCTGTGTGACTGTGGGCAAGTTAACTAACTTCTCTGGACCTCTCTTGCCTCACTAAAAGTTGGAATGACAATAATAGTTAATGATTAAGTTGTATAATCCATGATAAGTTCGTGGAACCATGTATGTCACATCGTATGCACTCAATCAACGATGATGGCTGTAGTAAAAATAACAGTAGTCCTACTAGGAATAAAGGAGGTGAGAACAATTCTCCAGCTAGGAGAGGTCTTTAATTTACACACGCAGTATAGGAAGAACACAGGTGTGGACATATGTTCGGTTTCCATCACTGCCGTGTCCTCAGTGGAGAATGTAGTACAGGGACCACGACTGGGGGCTGACTAACCCACCTCTCCATGTGCTGGGTTCTCTGTGTGGGAACTTTGTCAGTTTCCATTACTTGTTCAAGGGAGGATTCATTTCAGCCCCAAGTCCAAGGGCTCACTGCTCTGTTTCCTGCCATGTCACGTCCTGACTTTCCTGGATGCTTTGAACTGCTTTTGAAGATCACATTCTATTACCACACGTTACAAAGAATTCTGGTTTTGTTCCTGGGAGTGGGCCATACTGCATTGCTTGGCCCAGAAATCAAGGATTTCAGTGTGAGGTTTGGGGTAAGAGCCCGTGGCTTTGCAAACAAGGCGGCCTGGCTCTTAGCCCAGAGCGGGCCTTCAGCAGGACTTCATGCCAAGTTACCCTGTTTCTCTTGCTCTATATCTTTTTTTTTCCCAGCAAATACATATTAAGTACCTATTGCCTGAAAGACACTATCATAAGAGCTGTGGGAGATACAAAAAAAAAAAAAAAAAAATCATCGTGAACCTATCTCATTAATCTAATCAATTTAAAAGACAAGTCTAGGGGACTTCCCTGGTAGTCCAGTGGTAAAGAATCCACCTTACAATGCAGGGGACACAGGTTCGATCCCTGGTCGGGGAACTAAGATCCCATATGCCACGGGGCAACTAAGCACACGAGCTGCAACTACTGAGCTCGCGCACCTCACCAAGAGCCCACGTGCCACCCACTACAGAGCCCACGTGCTGGAACCCATGCACCACAACTAGAGAGAGGGAAAATGCATACACCACAACTAGAGAGAAGTCCGAGCGCCACAGCGAAAGATCCCGCGTACTGCAGCAAAGATCCCGCGTACCACAACCAAGACCTGATACAGCCAAAAATAAATAAAATAAATAAATTTTTAAAAACGCAAGTCTATGAATAGCAATAGTGGGAGTCAGTCAAATGATAGATTGTATTTCTTACATTCGTCAAACTGATGTTCTACCATTATGTGCATCTGAGATTTAAGAGGCTTCCTGCCTGGGTCTCTATACTATATATATATATATATATGCCAAGCTGGCTCTACAGGCATCACGTCTGTGGGCAGATTTTAAGCAAAGGGGCCGCTTTACAAAATTCTATACAAAATTCTAGTCCTGTGACAGCCCATGACCTTGTGCTGTCTTCACAAAGCAGCACGTTCATGCTCTTCCTTGCTTCTGTATGGGATCCTCTGGCCGCAGCCGAGAGCGCTCAGGCCATGGGAGGACTTTTCTATTCGAAACCAATGGGTGTAGAAAGCTCTATCAGGAAACCGAACGTTAGTTTTTTTGAGTTCTTGTGGCCTTATCATGGAAAATGGTCCTATAAAATAGATTCAACAAAATGAGACTTATTATACAACCATCGAGGCCCATCTAATATCCACTTTGATACCATCAATGGATGTGACAACTTTAGGACCTTGGTGAACTTTATGCTACAAACAGGCTCATTTAGAGCTGTTCTCCAGATAAAATAGAACTCAGAGACTGAAGGTATCAAGGACTGATGGAATCAAATGTTTCTGTTAAAAACAGCAAATATACAACACCTCAGGGGCTTAATATTATTCTTTAAATGTCCCTACTCTTAAAAACGTAAGATTAACAGACAAGTCATTGTGATCTTTATAAAGTATAAAATTATTCCATTAACAAGATGACATTCAAAGCAGTGAAATACACATTAATGTAACTGAAAGAAGAATATGAAAGTATGAGGTCGGGAGATGAAAGAAAAAAAAAAAAAAGCCGCCCAGAAGAAAAAGAAACAAAAATCCTAGAATTGATCGTGAAATACCAGTTGATTTCTGAATAGAAAATATTAAAGTGCTAGCATGATGGAAGGGTCAAGTGGCAGGCTTTCTACCTACCATATTTGGAATTGGTCCTTACCAAAACTCTACTGTATTAATATATTCTTGAAAGAACTAGAAAACATTTTTAAAAGCATCATCAAAATCACAGATACAGGAAAGTGGCCCCGGAAGCGAAGTGTGGCTACCCTCTACCCAATAAACGGAGCATATTTCTACAGGCAGACAAGAGGAAAGACCTAGACGGAGACCTTTCTAGAATCTGCAGTTCATTCATTTTCTTTTACCAGAGCGTGGCACTTAAAATTAGGAAGTGAAATTCCTTGATTAGCCTTTGCCTCTTTCTTGCTTCTTAGCTATCCCTACAAATATCCGTAAACATATACACGCAAAATTACAAAACAGTAACAATAAGGACAGGGTACCCCAGCTGCCCATTAGGTAATCAGGCTCATTCTGAGGTCCTTTGTCTGATAGTCCAGTTTTGTTCTTCGAGAAAGATCCGTTTCCTTAGAAAGATATGAACGGGTTTAAGATATGTAAAACTATAATTTTTTTAAAATTCTACTGAGCCAAGTACTGTGGAGGTACAGGGTTAGAGACGGTCAAGACAGGGGGTCTGACGTCTTGGGAAGACAGAAATCCATAATCACGGTGCAGGGATGAGAGGTGGGTGAGGCATCTTCTACGGGCTAAGAGGGCACAGGGACAGTGTGGATAATTCAGGAAGTTTTCACAGAAGAGGTGATAGCAGACAGGACATGTGAAAGATGAGTAGGAGTTTGCCAGGTAAAGAAAGGGAGGGTGGAAATTACAGGCAGAAGGAACAGTGTGTGTCAAGTCAAAGAGCAGGAAATATGTCAATTATATTATATTTGAAAAAGGAGCCAATGCTGTCTAGGGAGAGAATAGGAAGAAGCAGAAGAGAAAGGGTTAAGTTATAAGAATCCCAACAAGGGGTTTGGGCATCATCCTTTAGGAAGGGAAGATCACTGAAGACCTTTCGGGCAGGGAATACAGTGATCAAGTTTGCCTCTTCAAAAGACAACTCAGAGGGCTTCCCTGGTGGCGCAGTGGTTGAGAGTCCGCCTGCCGATGCAGGGGACACGGGTTCGTGCCCCGGTCCGGGAGGATCCCACATGCTGCAGAGCGGCTGGGCCCGTGAGCCATGGCCGCTGAGCCTGCGCGTCCGGAGCCTATGCTCCGCAACGGGAGAGGCCACAACAGTGAGAGGCCCGCGTACTGCAAAAAAAAATAACTCAGAGGACAGTGTAGGTTTTGACTGGAGACAGAGAAGCCTGTAATTATCAGGGAAGGCCTGTCAAGATCAAGGCAATCCATGAGATGGAGGAGATTGGATTCATGGAATTGATGACTATGTAAACATACCTATGAGGAAGGGGAATGCGGGGTTACAAATTGGATATTGCCAATTTCTTTATTTTTGAACGTTAGAATAAAACGTAAGGGGGTTCCGTTAAGCAAAAAAGAGTTGGATTGAACATAAGAAAGTTGTTAACGAATACCCAACTGCAAGATGAAGTTCTTAATCTGGGTCCATGAATGACCTTTAGAGAGTCCCTACAACCATCTGAACTTAAAACCACACTTAGTACGTGTGTGCATATGTGAATTATTTCTGGAGAAGAGTGTCTATAGCTTTCAACAGATAATCTAAGGAGTCAATGACCCAAGAC
Source organism: Aethalodelphis obliquidens (assembly GCF_003676395.1). Lineage (NCBI taxonomy): Eukaryota > Metazoa > Chordata > Mammalia > Artiodactyla > Delphinidae > Aethalodelphis > Aethalodelphis obliquidens. The sequence continues at coordinate 9,637,033 of NW_020838007.1, forward strand.
GTAAAAGAACCTCTTCACTGCAAACTTTGTAGAATTGCAATTTCAATGAAGTTTTAGAAAACAGGGTTGAATACAGGTTTGAATACAGGTTTGAAAACAGGGTTGAATACCGTTATGGATTGCGTTTCTAAACTTTAAAAAAAATCCATACCCCCTTTTGACATCCTATAGGTATATATATACACCCTGGCGTAAACAACCTCCTTCCACTCTGAAAGGCTGCGAGATTCTCCTAAGGGAAATATGCAAAGCATCCCCCTTCCCTGCCTCACCCCTGTCTTCCCCCTGCTCCACCACCCCAATCACGCTGAGAGTCCTTCACAGGAGCGCCCTCCGGCCAAAAAGATATGGTTAGGTTTTACTTTCTGTCACTGTAATATACAAACCAATGGATATTTCATTTTCCAAATTTAAAATTAGGTTCTGATAGGGTTTCACTTCTAGTAATATGACAGGATATATACACGTATGCACACACACACATATATATATAAGCATACATATATATTCTTAAAAACATCAAAGATCTAATGAGTTAGTAAGGAGTTACTGGAAAGCAGAAAGTGGAAGACGTAACCAAAACAGTAAAGTTGCTCCCGCCCTGAGGGCATTTGCTGAATCAGGTTGATCATTAATTCAGGTTTTGATGGTCCCCTATAGTAGGAAGAAGCAGACAGACATTAAAGTCCAGAGCCTGCCCAAGGAGAAATCTAACAGGAAAATCCTATCCCATACAACACGCACCCCAAAAGCTTATACCCTATAGGTAAGGATGAATCAGAATGTAACCATCTCCACATGAGACACTTCCCAACCCCAGCTCCAAACGAAACAAAATACACATGCACAGAAAACTCCTGTGGTGGTAGAAGGCAAGAGATTATCCATTCATGAGAAGTTGTAACCATATATATACTTCTTTCATGCCCTTGGCCCAAATTCACATCAACTGAGCGGTTCAAACGCCCTCAATCCATGAATAGTTCAAATGATAATCCTCTACGGAAAAAGGAATATTTTCCTAGGCCACAAATAGCTGTCCAAAATAATTCTCCAAGGAAAGTGACCTGTTACACTGTCAAAAATAACCAAACGGGGCTTCCCTGGTGGTGCAGTGCTTAAGAATCCGCCTGCCAATGCAGGGGACACGGGTTCGATCCCTGGTCTGGGAAGATCCCACATGCCGCGGAGCAACTAAGCCCGTGCACCACAACTACTGAGCCTGCACTCTAGAGCCTGCAAGCCACAACTACTGAGCCCGCGAGCCACAATTGCTGAAGCCCGCGCACCTAGAGCCCGTGCTCCGCAACAAGAGAAGCCACCGCAATGAGAAGCCCACGCACCGCAATGAAGAGTAGCCCCCGCTTGCCACAACTAGAGAAAACCCATGTGCAGCAACAAAGACCCAACACAGCCAAAAATAAAAACAAATAAATTTATTTTTTTAATAAATGACTTTAAAAATAACCAAGCACACAAGGAAACAGGGCATCATAGCTAGAAGAGAACAGACCCTCTGAGGATTAAGATGTTGAATTATTAGAATTGTTACAATACAGATATACATGCCATGTGTAAAGAAATAAAAGATAAGCTTTAGAAGAACTGTGGGGGAAAAAAGCTATTTGTAAATGACTAGGAGATTCGAAAAAGTGTTACTTCTGCGATGGGCAGAGCTTTATAAAGGGGAAAAGACGTACAGGGGGTGTGAACCAGGTGCTTCTGGGGTGCTGCCAGCATTCTATATCTTGGCCTAGATGGTGGTTACACGATGTTCATTTTGTAATTATTCTTTAAGAATATTATATACACAGAGAGAGAAAATTTAACAAAATATTCTATTACAAGGCAAACTATGCTTTTTCAAATTACAAAAACCATCCCCCACCACATCCCTCCCCCGACCCCGCAGGATTCTGATATGCCCTCCTGTTGGAGAATCAACAGGATGACATTTAGGGCTATAGAGTATAGAGGAAGGACTGCAGAGATAGGGTATGAGGAAACACATGTGCTCCAGTGGCACCTTCTACCCCATGGGTCTGTGCTGGAGGGAGGAGCATAGGGGAAGACTGACCAATGCTTGGGATCTGGTCAGTGTCTTCCCTGAGCTCTGATGCCTTATAACTTCTTTAATCTGTTCTTCTCAAGAGCATATGTAACCCAAAGACTTAGTAATCACACACCAGAAAAATTTGGTTACAAAAAAAAATTACTAACACTAATAAAATATTAGGGCTATTTTTATGAGACCATGACATTGTTTCAGAATTAAACGTTTGACAGCTTTCAAAATTGAATTCACATACCATGAAATCCACCCATTTAAAGTATATAATTAGTGTCTTTTTTTTTGTTTTCTGTTTTTTTAGGATATTCAGAGTTGTGCAACCATCACCCACAATCTAAGTTTGGAACATTTCCATCACCCCAATTAGTCACTCTCCACCCTCTGACCCCAAACCTAGGCAAGCCCCAACTGACTTTCTGTCCCTCAGAATTAAAATGTATGCTTCTAGTTTAACTGCCTTAAAACAAACTATTTTTCTATTATGAATGCTTGAAATTGCCCCAAATCTAATCTCCTGAAAAGAATCGCTAATTCAGCCTATGACTGTTTTCTGTTGGGGGCAGTGTTTAAGGGGCGCTACCTTGGGGAACTGTGCAGGTGCCGAGAATCTCCAGGGCAACATGCTTGACCTGAAGATGGTCTCTCCTCACCCCTGTGACCCACTCAGCCCCCAAACACACATGCAACCTCAAACAGGCTGTGATGATCAAAAATGCCAGCACAACTGCATGTAGGTCTTGGCCACCAAAGCTAGTCGGTGGCATGTGCCCAAGTCTTTACGTAACCTCTGAATCGTTTTAAGATTTGACTGTCACAAAATCATTAGGCATGTACTGTAAAGATTTCCGTGAAGGGAGAGGCAAAGTCTGGTAGAAGTCGCTGCCAGGAGCCCCGAGGCAGTAGAGGCAGTGGTGTAACCGAATCAGACTTGGGTCCACTTGGTCGAAGTAAAGCCAGTCTACTGACACCAGGTGGTGGTGAAGGAAAGCACAACATTTACTGTAAGGTGCCATGCTAGGAGCTTGGGACAGCTAGTACTCGAAAAGCCTGAACTCCCCAGCAAAGCGTTTTAAAGGCAAGATGAGGGAGGGGCAGCCCAGCTTGTGTACAATTCTCTGATTGGCTGATGGTGAGGTGACAGGATGGTTAACAGTGTCAATCCTTAGGCACCAGTAGGTCTGGGGGCTACATGCTCATGGTCACCAAGTAGTTCATTTCTTCCATTTGGTGGCATTTTAGCATCTGTAAAACAACTCAGGAAATGTGCATCAGGTACCATTCTCTAGGTACTCCAGAGAGGAGCTACAGCTGTGGATGTAGAGAGGGGTCTGTCCCGGGAAGGCCCCGTAGGGTCCTGCTCGGTTCACAGGCACTATGAGGCAGGCACCAGGCAGATTCAAGGGCTCATCACTTTGGTTCTTCCCTTTTGCAGGTTCTCTGAGTGGTGGGTAGACTTTGCTTCTCAGAGCATCTGTGGGGGCCCATCTATATGGGACTGTTATGTATTTTGTCTTTTAGGACAGGAGGGAGGGGCATTCAGTGAAATCCACCCGGGTCTTTGTGGTCTATTACTTGGAGTTTAGATTATTTTGCTCTTGAGGTTCTATCTTAGTCTTATCAGGATGCTCTCACAAAATAGCATAGGCTGGAAAGCTTAAACAACAGACATGTGTTTTCTCACGGTTTCGGAGGCTGGAAAGTCCAAGATCAAAATGCCAGCAGGGTAGATGTCTGGAGAAAGCTCCCCTCCTGGATTCTAGACACTGCCTTCTCACCCTGTCCTCACATGGCCTTTCCATGTGAAGAGAGAGAAGGGGACAGAGAGAGGGAGACAACTCCCCGGTACCCTCTCTTCTTATAAGGGCACTAATCCCATCACCAGGGTCCCACCCTCTAGACCTCATCTAAGCCTAATTACCTCCCCATCTCCAAATACCAACACAACGGGGTTGAGCCTTCAACATATGAAGCCTCTGGGGAAGGGGGTGCAGACATTCAGTCCATAACAGGTTCCCTTCGGTGCATAAGGTAATATTATGACCAATCCCTCCCTTTAAACAGAACAAATAAGATAAAATTTTAATTAAAAGGGGGTGGGGTAGTCTTCCTCTGTTAGTTTCCCCTATTCTTGTAAATAGTCTTTAACGTGACCTGTTTATCATGAACTGTTCCTGTGAAGGAAAAATAAACTGGCCCTTCTCTTCTAAGAAAGGTACATCTTAACGTTTGTGGGGTTCAGGTGCTAAGTGAACGGCTACAAAGCGCCTGCTGGTCAGAGAAAGTGACACGGCAGAAACCAGTCCCCAGCCTCGCCAAGCTGTTTCCTTTGACATTCCAGAGGCCCGCCCAGCCCTTCTGGTTTCCCGGAATGTTGTCCCTGGGTCGTCACGGGGTAGCCGAGGAAAAACCCTGCAGCCTCCCCGGTGAGCTGCAATAAGACCTCATTCGCCAACAGGGACGGATACCCTGAGTGGCCCCCACGGAGCCCAACGCAAGCTTGGGGGCACAGTCACAGCGGCCAGTCCCCGTGTGGCCCAGCGCGTGCAGAGTGTCCCAGACCCACTGCCCCAAAGGGACAGTTCACACCCAGGTCACCACAGCCCACCATCTCACAGAAGAGGTGGACGTGACCGGATTGCACAGACAAACATCCGACAGGCTCCGACAGGCTCAGTTTAGGCGGCACGGAGGTGACTGGGGAGTCTGGTTCCTCTCAGCACGGGGCGTTTTATCAATTGCATCTCAAATGCTGTCACTCACCCGGAAAGGTCCTAAAACACCCCTTGCTTCCGCTTCTGAAGCAGAGGGATGTGGTGGCAGCTGTCTGGGGGAGATGGGGCTGGGCCTGAGGGGTAGGAAGGAAAATTACCAGGTGGGACTGGACCAGATGGAGGAAAGCAGGCAGTGCAGGAAGGTGGGAATATCCCCACTGACGTCCAGCCAGCATCCCTCCACTGGAGGCCCAGGGGCTGCGTAGAAAAGTTCCATCAGCTGGGAAGCTAGGAGAAATGCCCTCATCTTATAGGGAGGAAGACTTTTCCTTTTCACAGAGCCTTGAAGAAGCTCAAGGAGAGATGTCAGCAGAACTTAAAAGGGACTGAATCCCTTACATAAGTGAACTTGTGTATTGGAGCCATTGTATACATGAAGCCTGGAAATAGGAGATTAATATCAGGGCTGGTGTAAATAATGGCTATTAATTGCAATTAGTAACATTAACTACAATTAATTACAATTCACCACAGTAGTATTAAGCATTTACTTTGTTCCAAGTCCTGCACTGGGCCCTTTACCTGTATTATCTCACTTAACCTCTCAACAACCCTATCAGAGAAGTACTTTCAGCATGCCCACTTTACAGACAAGGACACCAAGACTCGGAGAAATTAAGCTCCCAAGATCACCCAGCTAACAGGAGGCTGACCTAGGACTGAAATCATTGCGTGATTCCATAACTGTAAGCTCTGGCAGGAAGGAGCGACCTCACTCAGTTTCTAAAGTGAGTATCTTTCCAACTAGCCAGTTTGGGATTGCCTCAGGCAGGCAAGGAGCTGGGAAAAGAAGAGAGGGAAACAGCCGCGCCTTAGGCCGCCCCAGGCTGGGACAAACAGACAAGATCTCGCAGGGGCGCTGTAACCACAGTCTAGCCTTCTTCCCGGTCTCTTTAGCACAGCACAGGCTGTGAAGGGGGTGGGGACCTGTAGCCCCAGGGAGACTGAATTCCAGGCCACCCTTCTCCCACATTTCCCTGCAGAGCCCATCTTGGAGGGATAACTGTGCCCATCATTCCCAGATTCCAAGCCAAGCGGTGTACCCCAGGAAACTAGTTTAACTGTAGATTCGCTAGGAACACACACATCCGAGGGTCCACGACTACCGTTCATTCCTGAAGAACCAGCCCAGTCACTCATTTTGAAGGTGAACCTTAGTGTGTATCAGAATCACCTGAAGGGCTTTTCTTTTTTTTTTTTTTGCGGTACGCGGGGCTCTCACTGACGCGGCCTCTCCCGTTGTGGAGCACAGGCTCCGGACGCGCAGGCTCAGCGGCCATGGCTCACGGGCCCAGCCGCTCTGCGGCCTGTGGGATCTTCCCGGACTGGGGCACGAACCCGTGTCCCCTGCATCAGCAGGCGGACTCTCAACCACTGCGCCACCAGGGAAGCCCCTGAAGGGCTTTTAAAAACACAGATTGCTGGGCTCCACCCAGTGCTTCTGAATCCTGGGTCTGGGTGGAGCCTGAGAACTTGACCCACAAGTTCCCGGCGCTGCTGGCACTGCTGGTTGGGGGACCACCTTTGAAAACCACCATTTTAACTGATGGAAGCCTTAGCTTTGTGACTCCATTTCTGGGCATGTATCTCCGCATGTTGAAATGTGATAGCGGCTGTTCAAGGACGTTCATCCTTACCACCTGTGCTGATTTCCTATTGCTGCTGTAACCTTACCACACACTTAGGGGCTTAAAACAACACCAGTCATCTTACAGTCTTGGAAATCAGAAGTCTAAAATGGGTCTGCAAGGGCCGCACTCTGTTGTGGAGACTCCAGGGGAGAATCCGTTTCCTACCTTTTGCAGCTGCTAGAGGCTAGCATCTTGAAACCTCTCCCTCTCCCTCTCTCTCACACACACCTCTGCTCCGAGTCCTCTGTCCTCAAAAACAGCAGCAGACACACACACACACACACACACACACACACACACACACACACACACACACACCCCTCTGCTCCGAGTCACTTCTTCTTCTCTAACCCTCTTAGAAGAATCCTTGTGATTTCATTGGCCCACCCCAGCTGAGCCCACCTAAATAATCCACAGCAATCTTTCCACTTTAAGACCATCGGGACTTCCCTGGCGGTCCAATGGTTAAGACTCCACGCTCCCACTGCAGGGGGCACGGGTTCAATCCCTGGCTGGGAACTAAGATCCCACGTGCCACGTGGCGCGGCCGGAAAAAAAAAAAAGACCCTTAACTTAATCACGTCTGAAATCCCCCTTTGCGATGGAAGGGGAACATACGCACAGATTTTGAACGTTAGGACGTGGGCACCTTTAGGGGCCTTCGTTCTGTTCACCACCCCAGCCATCCGACAGCTGCTTACCCTCCTATATCACAGTGCCCTTCCCGCAAAAGAAAAACCGAAACCTTATCAGGATTTGCATGATGCCATCCCTCCTTCGGACTCGCCTGGTAATGAAGCATCTTGCACGAAGGACGGGTAGTGGGGGGAGGAAGGTAGGAGCCCTGAGGGAGGGAGGGAGCCAAGTGCCTCTTAGACCAGGCCCCGAACACCCACTAAACCTCCCCACGCTTGCCAGACTTTCCAGAATCTAGCGCCTTGGTGCCCCTCCCTCCGAGCCTGGAGCCTCCAGGCTCCCCCCTGGGGCTCCCCCCAGGTCAGTGCTCACCCCAGGCTCAGCCACCAGCACTGCCTCCCAAACCTGCCAGCAGGCGCTTGTGAAAGATGCAGACAGAGGAACTCTACTCAAAGCCTTCTTGCCTTTTGAGTTTCTGATGATCACCCTCAGAACTTTTCTGGGCTGAAGTCCCAGCCTCCAGGCTGTGAATTTTCTATTGGCGCGTTAATTTGCTCGGGCTGCTGTAACAAACTACGACAGACCGGGCGGCGTAAACAACAGAAATAAAGAAACCTACTTTCTCACAGTTCTGGGGCCTGGAAGTCTGAGGTCAAGGTGTGGGCAGGCTGTTTCTCCTGAAGCCTCTCTCGTCGGCTTGCAGACGGCTGTATCCTCTCTGCACCCTCACGTGACCCTTCCTCTGTGAGACGCCCCTGGTGTCTCTCTCTCTTTTTATTAGGACCCAGTCCTATTGGATTCCAGCCCATCCTCATTTTACCTCATTTTAACTTAATCACCTCTTTAAAGCCCTTATCTCCAAAGAGGCTTGTATCCCGAGGTCCTGAGAGTGAGGGCTTCAACGTTTGAATTGGAAGGAGAACACACTCAGCTCATAACAGTTGGCTAGGATCCTGGGAGACTCAAAAATCCCTTCCATCCTCTCTGTGCAACAGGTGGGCTAGGCACAATCAGGGCAGGTGGGGAGGGGTAGGCCAAGCTGGGACCGTCACAGTGTGCACCTCGGCCCAGTTCTGCCTTTCGGTCTTAGGTCAGGGATGGGAGGAAGGTGGAGGAGGTCAAAGAAGCCCCCGCAGGCTGAGTTTTAGTCTCTCTAAGCAAGAAGCCGCATTTGAGGCTCACCCTCCCGACAGCCAACTCCCTGCAGAAAGTTTTTTGCTTGATACACTATTTACAGCAAGTCACAGACATTCCACCAAGTCAATACACACCCTGGACCCAGAGGAAATAAAGGAGCCGACAGTGAGGGCTTGTGTTTGATGGTCTTTGCAGGGGCTGTGTGGTAGAAAATGATTTCATCCTCAAGGCATGGCTCTGAGAAGGAAGTCAGCCAGCAAGTTGAAACAAAGCAAACAGCCTTATCTTGTTCTTGATTCATGGGTTCCGCTTTCTTCAAAGCCCTTTAGAGGCAGGACACTGAATTGTCATTGTCAGAGTAACTGCTGTTGCCAAGTCCCTCCTGGGACCTCGCATCTGGGACTTATAAGACCTGGGGTCTCTGACATTTTTCCTTGACAAACCTTTGCTGCTCGCTGGTCAGACTCACTACCCAACAAGGGCTTAAAATATACATATATGAAATACACACATGTATATAGTAAGTGAAATCAGCCGGTCACAAAAATCACAAACACTGTATGATTCCACTTACAGGATAAGAGGGACCCAGAGTTGTCAAATTCAGAGACAGAAAGTAGAAGGGTGGTTTGCAGGGGCTGGGGGTGAGGGAGGGGCAGCTCTTGTTTAATGGGTAGAGTTTCAGTTTTGCAAGATGAAAAGGGTCTGGAGATCTTTTGCACAGCCGTGTGAATGTACTTATTGAACTGTACACTTAACGATGGTTAACATGGTAAGTTTTATGTTACATACATTTTAGCACTGTTTTTTAAAAAGGCTGCTGCAAGCAATCATTTAATAGAATGATTAATGATCATGTAATAGAATGTCAAGCCAACCTAGGTTTGAATCCCATATCTGCCACTCACTAGTTTTGGGACAGGGTTCTAAGTTTTTTGTTTAGTGCCTTAAAACGACAGCAATCGTGTTATTATTTCTGTTCCTGTGGGGCAGGAATTTGGGAAGAGCTTTGGCTGGGTAGTTCTGGCTCAGGGTCTCTTCCGAGCTTGCAGTTGGGTGGGTGGAGGGTTGGATCACTGGGGGCTGCTGAACACCTCTCCCTCTTCCTAAGAGTCTCCAGGCTTCTTCATGGGGTCTTTCCACGAGGCTGACTTGGGCTTCCTTACAGCATGGCGGCCTCAGGGAAATTGGACGCTTCTGGGGTGGCTCAGGGCTCCAAGCAGGCAGATGTCCCAGGGACTAAGGGAGAAACAGCATCACCTTTTCTGATTTAGCCCTGGAGGTCATGCACTGTCAGTTCCTGAGTACTCTCTCGGTCACAAGCAAATCACACACTTCCCCAAGTTCAAGGGGAGAGGTATCGGACTCCACCTCACCATGGGAAGTGGCAAAGTTCCAGAGCAGGTTTGGCAAATTACGACCCTTGGAACAAATCAGGCTCACCTCTCCAAGGCAGCCATGTCCATGCCTTTACATATTGTCTCTGGCTTTGCCACAATGTCAAAGTTGAGTTGTTTGGGACAGAGACTGCATGGTCTGCAAAACCAAAAATATTTACTGTACAGCTCTTTATAGATTTTCCTGACCCCTGTTCTAGAAGACCAGGTTGGATGGACAATATTGTTTTAGCCACCTTTGGAATATGCCGTTGGCTGCAGGCAGGTTACGAGCCGCTCTGAACTTTACCTGGGTCTCCAACTCTGTAAAGAGGAATGATGATCATATGTAAAAAGTACTCAGCACAATTCCACACCTGTAACACATAAAGTATACAGTTTAGTTCTTCCCCTTCTAGGCTTAATTATGAGGAAAGTTGTTTACTGCCACTCTAGGTCTATTAGCATCCGGAAATTCCCAATTTTAGACCCTCCTTGGAATTAAGGCAGACTTTACAGAGACCCACTTTTTTCTTTTTTTAAGAAACTCTTTATTTTATATTGGAGTATAGTTGATTAACAATGTTGTGATAGTTTCGGGTGATTCAGTTATACATATATTACATGTATCTCTTCTTTTTTCAAATTCTTTTCCCATCTAGATTGTTACATAATATTGAGCAGGGTTCCCTGTGCTATACAGTAGGTCCTTGTTGGTTATCCATTTTAAATCTAGCAGCGTGTACATGTCAATCCCAAACTCCCTAACTATCCCTTCCCCCCGGTAACCATAAGTTCGTCAGAGACCCTCTTTTTAAACAGGTATTTATTACTCTGGACGAAGGAAATGTTTGCAAGAATTCTTTTAAAAATGCAATCCCCCGTCCCCCGCCCCCCAGCCATCCTCCAATGCATTATTTTATCAGACTAGCTACATTTTTACCTTTCAGAGAACAAATACCTAAGGGACTGAGGCAATCTCATAAATTTGGAACTGAGTGATGGGGAACAGCATGGTGGTGGCAGGTCTCCGATGCCCTAGGGAGAGAAAGACACAAGAAATTTGACCTACTTCACAGTTTTGCTCAGGGCTGCCTCAGCCTCAGACAAAGCAATGAAAAATGTTTTCTTGGCCTCCCCTTACCCATCGCCTCCCTCTCCTATTGCCCAGACTTGTTATCTCCGCCCCGACCTCCTCCACCCGCCAAGACTGCCCTTGGATTTTTTCCTCTCCTACCCTGGATGTTTCCAAGGCCAATCCTCCAGCAGCTCTCGGAGATTATCTGCTTGTGACCCTGCTGTCCTCCCTGCTCCAAATTCAAGCAGGGTCCTTCTGAAGCCTAGTTATTCAGTGCTTCTGAACTCGTTCTCTCTAGAAGCAAGCTTCTATCCAAGAAAATAGAGACCCCTAACAGGCACTGGGGTAACATTAGACCTGCCAGTCCCAATTCTCCTACTCATTTACTCAAAAACCACCAAAATTAACAACTGTTAATTTGTGCATCATTCAAACAAACTATATTCTGTCTCCTCTCCAAATTACGTTTGACTCCAATCACTTTTTTTTTTTTTTTTTGCGGTACGCGGGCCTCTCACTGTGGCGGCCTCTCCCGTTGCGGAGCACAGGCTCCGGACGCACAGGCTCAGTGGCCATGGCTCACGGGCCCAGCCGCTCCGCGGCATGTGGGATCTTCCCGGACCGGGGCACGAACCCGTGTCCCCTGCATCGGCAGGCAGACTCTCAACCACTGCGCCACCAGGGAAGCCCCTCCAATCCCTTTTAAAATCTACCTAGCTTCACCCTGAGCTGTGTTGGAAGAATAGTTCCTTTTTATTGCAGCTATATGTCGCCATGTTAATTTTATATCAAATATTATGAGTGTTTGGGGGGGCAGCTGGGAGGGGAAGTGTGTAACTAGATGATTAGAGAACACTCCCTCTGGCCCTATTAATTTTTACAGCATTTTTCCCTCCTATTTTGCTTAAATTTGCAACTTTATGCAAATTTTATGAAACATTTTGTGGTATCCCCAGAGTCCCAGCTCGGCCAAAGGCCAGCTCAATTTACGTTGCTCCAGGAAGCACTGTGGTTTGGAAAAATCACTCAGCTGGCTGCAAAAAAAGTAAAAATTGTTACTACTACAGCTGATGCCGATCCTACAGATTGCTGTAAAATGAACAGAAAGTAGTTAAGCGCATTGCCCTAGGTCACAGACCTACTCATTTATGGACCTGGAATTCCAAAGACTTTTGGCTCTTCCAAGTGTTCCGTTCATTCATAAATTCACACTCCCTCAGGGTACCAGGCACTGGGCCCTTTCAACCAATATTGCTTCCTTTACTCCGTTCTCCAGAGTGCTTTTGTTTATTTTATATCCAATATCACTTATAAAATAACGTGCTGCCAACCATTCTCTTAAGCTCAAAAAAGTTTTTTTGACAACATACTTTCTAATCTATCCTTAGGTTAGTGACAGAAAAATGGACTAAAATGACAGACATTGAGATCTGTTTAGTAGAAAAGCTTTGGTTGTTTTGCTTATTTTTATCTCAGGTAAACATCTGGGAAGTAACTAAAAATAAAAGTATGGTCTGAGATGGTCAATGTTTCTGAAGTACTTTTATGACTAAAACCGTGAATGTAAAGGTCACGTGAAATCAGAATTTTGAGTGTGTCTGTAACAGGAGCACTGCTGGTGGATGTACTGAACAATAGAGTTTTAGCCTGAGATTCAGTTTGTTTCATCACCTACCGCTTACCTGGCACCAGACTAGATAACTGAGACACCTGGTTGCCATGGAGATGAGATGGCATCATCGGATCACATCTGTGTACAAGTATAGCTTCAGAGTTTCACAGGTCTTTTGCACAGGAGCAGGGGTACACCCGGCTTACTGGCTGCTAAGACAAAACAAAGGGATTTCCCTTATGAAATGGTTGATGTTGTTACCATGTACTATTTATTGAGCACTTACTATGTGTCAGGTAATAGTCTGAGCATTTCTCAGATATTACTTCGTTTCATCCTCCCACCAACCCTGCAAGGGTTACTATTCCCATTTCACATAGTAAAAAACTGATGTTTAAACAGATTAAACAGACCTCCCTAGGTCTGCCTCCAAAACGTATATTCTGAAACATCATGCATTACCGCCTCTCAGGCATGGAAAGCAAACTTATTGCTGTTTGCTTAATAGGTTTTTAGTAATTTAAGTGCATCATTTTAGGGCTAGTATCCTACCTAGTCACTTTGGCAAACTAGGGAGATTTAGTTGACAGGCCTTAAGCAGTGCTTGGAGAGGGTCTGTGCTTTTAAATTCTCAAGTACTTGAACTAAAACAGAGTGAGCTGGTCCCATTCACATCCTGCCCTCCAGCCCCCTCTAGCTGGAAGTTATTAGCGTTGACCATGAGGGCAAAGCAGAACATACTTGAAAATGTTTGGGGTTTGTTTTTGTCTCTTCTGAACTGAGTGGTAATACAGAAAGCAGGAAGACAAGTTTTAAACCACTGACAGGGAACCACCCCCCAAGACCGCAGAAGTTCATGGCAATTTCTGCATTTTCCAAGATACAAGACAGCAGAGGCTGGGGCCTGTCATCTGTGTGATTTAAGGAGATGGGGGCTGCAGAGGGTGGGATGGGGTACAATGGCACAAAGCTGATAAAGACGGACCAAGCAAGCCACAACTGCCAACCCGAGGGGAGGGCTTGCACTTAGGAAAGATGCAACACCTTCATAGGCGATTTTATTTTCTCCCCGCATCTCCTCCTCTCAGTAGGTGGCTCCACGGCTGGGAGGGCAGAATGTGGGGCTGCTCGAAGCTGGGTGGTGAAGGAAGGCCTCTCTAAGGAGAGGATTTATGAGCTGAGGCCAGAGAGATGAGATGAAATTTTAACATTCAGCACTAGGGACAGGCATCTTAAAATGTGCTCTCAACACGGAACTTCTGCGTAGGGCTCTTCATGCTGTAGAAACCCCAACATGTGGAAAGGATAGGGTCTCCCCACCTCCAGTAAAATCGCCTCGGGAGTTTTCAAGATGGTTTTTGTATTATTGGAATTTTGTTGTAACAAATAATGCAGGAAGGAAGGAAGAGAGCCTCCTTCCTGTGTTTGAGATATTAAGTGCCACACCACGTCCCCTTACATCATATTAACTACATCATCCGTCTCATGACACTGTGAGGTCACCGAGGCTGTTACCCAAACTCAACAGATGAGGAAAAGGGATGAGAGCTGAGTCATCTGAGGTCCTGCAGCCAGTAAGTGGCAGGTCAGGATCTGATCAGGTCTGGTTGCCTTCAAGGCACTGCCTTTTCCAGACACCACCGGGCCACCACGGCTGAGCACCTCTTTGAAATACAGGCAGTCTGGTTTGGTGAGACCTTGTATGATACATTTGCCATACAGAGTCATTTAATCCAACAAATAAGTATGACAGGAAACAAAGATCTACCTGATCACTAATTTCCCTGTGCTTTCATACCAGAGCATCAGTGTAACAGGAACGAGCAAAGTGTGACGAATTCTATAGGAAACATATGTAGGAGGGGCTCACAGAACACAGATGAAGTGAATCTTGAAGCATGAACAGGAGTTTTCCAAGCCAGGAAGGACGCTTAGCATCTGTAAAGTCATTGCATAAGTGCCAGGCCAAACAGATCAATAAGCAAATCAATAAGTAAAATTTTTAAAAATAAAATTAGAGTGGACTTCCCTGGTGGCGCAGTGGTTAAGAATCCGCCTGCCGATGCAGGGGACACGGGTTCGTGCCCCGGTCC
>NW_020838007.1:9651537-9674568 GCF_003676395.1 Aethalodelphis obliquidens
AGCTGAGCCTGCGCGTCCGGAGCCTGTGCTCCGCAACGGGAGAGGCCACAACAGTGAGAGGCCCGCGTACCGCAAAAAAAAAAAAAAAAAAAAGTCAGGCGTTTTCATGAGAACTAAGAGGAGGCATTTAGAGGGACTTCCGGAAGGCTTCCTGGAAAAGGCGACACCTCAGCTGATACCTGAAGGAGAAAGAGGACAGAACGTTCCTATAGGGAAATTCCCTCTGCAAAGGCCAGGGAACTTGGTGGCTTGAACAGCTAAAAGGAAAAGTGGTCGGGAGGACGTAGAGTTCTGAAACCTGAAAGGATGAGGAGGAACTAAGTAATTAGAATCTCCAAAGCCCCAGACCCACGTCTTTATCCCGAGGGCAGAGCTGTCAGCCGGTTCCGTTCATAATCTCCCCCTCCTGCTCTGAGCGTGTATAAGTTTGGAGCCAGGGACAAGACAGAGCCCGTGAGACCAATTAGAAAAGTATTTCTCAAACTCCTGACAGACAAGATACATTCTACCTGTTAACCCAGAAGGTACACAGATCTCGGGACACACACTGACACAAGCGTCCGGAAACCAAATTTACTCTTCCTTTGTTTGATGCACTCTGACGTTTTCTAATCTATTCCGTTGTGTTTTTTTTAATGGTGAAACTGTATGACCCACCTCAACTGATTTCATGACCCGTTAAGAAGTCACAACAGGTAGCTTGAGGAACGCTGAGGTAGGAAGTTGCTGTCATCTTCCAGAGAGGAAATATTAGGATCTAGGGAAGCAGAAAGGTGGATTGTAGGATGTGGAAGGATTCCAGAAGGATTTAAGAGATAGGAGGGAAGGACCCAAAGGAATTAGAGGTGATGCCCAGAGCTGTGGCTTGAACTCTGGGTAGAAAAAGGAGTTACTTGCTAAGATAGGGAAAGTGAACTTGAAGATCTACTCGGAGGGTAGACACTGAGTCTTTGAGAAATGCCCATTTTGTTTGGTCAACACAAATGTACCTCTTCATTTGAGGATTATCTGAAGAAAAAGCGTCTAAAGGCTACATTATGTAATTCCAGAAAGTGGCCAGGTTTTACTAAGAGGGAGCAAAATGGTGGTGTTGAAAAGGAGGAAACCATTCGTCCTCGGGCAGGGGGTAGGTTCTGCAGCAAGCCTCAAAATCCTACTTAGAAAGGAGAGTCAAGCTATAAATCCCAAGGAAACAACCCAGATCGAATACTCACCTGGTGCTTTGCTGTGGCTGCCATCAGGGCTTTTGTAAGACAGAGAATAGGGTAAGTAGAGCCTTTGACTTTTCAGGTACCAAACCCGTTGGCACTGCTTTCAGAATCCCCGATCACGAGTTCAGGAAGGGAGCGGGCGTTGCTTATGCACTTCTTGTAAAAATGAAAATCCATTAACTTTATTCTTCAAGCACGTTCTCCAACAGCATCGGGTCAAAGGGACTTTTTTCCTTCCTCTTTTCAGAGCTTCCAGGTCCCAATCTGGCTCCTTCGAAATCTTTTATTTTACAAAACAATAGGGAGTGGTGGTAGCCTGTGGCTAGTTGAAGATTTTGAACAATAGGTGTTTCTGAGCCGGGTTTATGGAAATGGTCCTGTCTGTGTCCTGGGGGTAGATTGTAAATGAGATGTCGACAGGAGCTCTATTGTGTGGATGGCATTCGGCCTGAAAGAGAGGAATTTCCTTACTGTGCTAGTATTTAAAGTAGATTTGTTGCTGCTTTTGCTAAAACTTTTTATCCAGCTTCTGGAGCTAACAGCACTGAATGAGTCACTGGGTAAGACTGAGACTTCCTGCCCTCCCTAGCAGGGCTCCGACTCTGTCATTTACATTTAGAAAGGACAGACTAAGAAGATTGCTTGGATTTTCATCAGCGTGAGCCTCTCTTTCAGATCGTCACGGGGACCTGAGCCGCCTGCAATCCGTTACCCCCAGGAGAGGGTGGCCAAGCCGGGCTGTTTTTCTCACTCCCTGGAAAACTTCTGGCTGTTTTGCTTGCTTTCTTTTTAAAATCCAAGGAGAGAGACAAACACCATCTCCCGCCTTACGCCTTCCCTTTTTTGTAAATGACAGGCAATTTCAGTTTACTGTAATTACCTCGGACTGAGGTTGGACCAACTCCACTCTTAGAAGATAAGGCAACAGTTTTATTACCTCTCAGCCAGGTGCCTGGGGGTGACAAGGCTGGCTTTTATCTGGAGACGTCGCAAGGTTATCAGTAACTGAACGGGGCTGAACCTTTGAGCGGTGGCCATTAACATGCTTCCCTTCCCTGTGATCAATTTCCTAACTCTTTATTGGTAATTAATGTTGATCCAAAGACCAGCGCGGGTCTCCTCCAGTGTTTCCGCATTCTGGCACCTCAGCACTTCAGCAATCCTACTGATAAACGGTGTAAATTGCAACCACGGGCCAGTCCCGTAACATGAGCTTGAAATTCCAAACAAGGCCCCAAACGTACAACCCACTGAACAGCTTAACATCCTCTCATTTGGTAGGTTTGCAGTGGGTATAGCTGGTTTTTCAAAGAATTGATGAATAAAACCTTTCACCTACGACAGTAGAAATCCAAAAGAATCAAAATGATTTCGCTTTACTATCCATGGTTCCTTTCGAAAAGTAAAGTGTAATCCACACCAGGAGGCAGTGCGGGGCTTGTTCTAGATTAAAAGAAAAAAAAAATTTCTAGTGCTTGATCTATTTCTGCCTGCAGTTCATGGACATGTCCAGCCACACAACGGTTTATTCTTTAATTCAAGCTATTTTACATGGAGTCTGTCTGTTATCTCTTGGATTGGAAATGTGGGATAAAAACTTGTGATCTGAAAATGATTTTCCAGCTGTGCCCTGGGTAGAGCTTTAATGAATGAGGAATGCCCTTAGGGATCAACTTTTAGGTGCGTGTCCTGGGCTGCAGCCAGCCTGGACCTAGCGTGGAATCACCCTCCTGTCAGTCCAAAGTATGGTGGGCCAAGGAGAAGAATGTTACTTTTATCTCTTTGGCTGTGAAGTCAGATCATAGCTTTAGGGTACAGGATGAGAATGGGGGAGAGAATGATGGAAGGGATGGCTCAAAACACACACACACACACACACACACACACACACACACACACACACACAAGCACACAACCTGGCAGATACGAAGTGTTTACCTCCAAGCGTTTATCTTCAGACTACTAATTCTGTAATTTTTATAGACAGCATTCCACACTGTGGGAAGAGGCCAGTTAAAAGCCCCTACAAGTACCCCTGTTACCATTATAACAAAAACCAACAAAGGTGTTTCTGCCAATGGTGTGTGAAACACAGTGACAAACCAATGAACACCCAGAACTCACACGGTCGAGGAAAGAGAGACACTGTCAGAAGTATTATCAAATTTGAAATCGGATTCCTCTTTTCCTTAAAGATGTAGAAACCTTGCCCACCCACCAGGCCAAGCCCACCACCACCCAGTCACTGCCCATCCCCCATTCTCCTCCTGGGCCAGGCTGGGCCAGAGCTCCATCCAGGACCAGAGATGCCCTGGAGGAGGAGGTCCCTGGCGGGAGGGGGGGGGGGGGCGCGGGCTCTGATGTACCGAGGCACCTGAAGGAGTGGGTGGCCACCATCCTTCAGCGCTCTGAAAGCCATAGGCCAAAACCTGACCTTGCAGCTACTTGCAGTGTGACTGTTTCACCTTTTCCTGCAGACAGACGGGTTAGAGTACCCAGGCCCCCCAGGGTATGTCATGCAAATCAGCTTTCTACAATCCAAAAAGTTCTGAATTCCAAGCACGTTTGACCAAGAGATTCAGAAAAAGGCTTCTGGACATTGCTCTCATGAGGGTTCAAAGGAGAACCTTAATGACAGAAATATAAGGCAGCTCTTTAAAAGAAGAGAACGGAGGCTTAGATGAGAAGAACCCAGGTTCCAATCGGACCCCACTCTGCAGAAGGTGGGCAACCCAAACTCTCTTGCCTCCAGTCACTTGTGGAGCTGGGATAATAGGTCCAGGCACCTGGCTCCAGGAAACACAGTGAATGAGGATGCCGTGGGCAGTAGCTAGAGTAAACTGGTAGATTTTAGTGCTGGCCTCACCAGTTTGCTGGGATTTTTAAAAACATTTTATTGGAGTAGAGTTGATTTACAACGTTGTGTTAGTTTCAGGTGTACGGCAAAGTGAATTAGTTATACATATACATATGTTCATTCTTTTCAGATTCTTTTCCCTATAGGTTATCACAGAATATTGAGTAGAGTTCCCTGTGCTATACAGTAGGCCCTTGTTGGTTATCTATCTTATATATATAGTAGCGTGGGTACGTTCATCTCAAACTCCTGATTCATCCCTCCCCACCACGTTTCCTCTTTGGTAAACTTAAGTTTGTTTTCGATAACCGTAAGTCTGTTTCTGTTTTGTAAATAAGTTCATTTGTGTCACTTTTGAAAAATTAGATTCCACAGGGAATTCCCTGGTGGTCCAGAGGTTAAGACTCCGTGCTTTCACTTCTGTGGGCCCGGGTTCAATCCCTGGTCAGGGAACTAAGATCTCACCAGCCATGTGGCATGGCCAAAAAAAAAAAAAAAAGGTTCCACATATAAGTGATATCACGTGGCATTTGTCTTTCTCTGGCTTACTTCACTCAGTATGACAATCTCTAGGTCCATCCATGTTGCTGCAAATGGCATTATTTCGTTCTTTTTAACGGCTGAGTAGTATTCCATAGCATATACATACCACATCTTCTTTATCCATTCCTCTGTTGATGGACATTTAGGTTGCCTCATATCTTGGCTATTGTAAATAGTGTTGCAATGAACATTGGGGTGCGTGTGTCTTTTTGATTTTTTTATGGTTTTCTCTGGATATATGCCCAGGAGTGGGATTGCTGGGTGATACGGTAGTTCTATTTTTAGTTTCTTCAGGGAACTCCATACTGTTCTCCATAGCGGTTGTACTAATTTACATTCCCACCAACAGTGTAGGATTCCTTGATATTTTTATTTAATCCTGGCAAATAACCAAAACCCAACTGTACAGTGGAATTGTGAATGCAGTCTGAAGTGGCCTTTACGAACCCACTGTAAAGGCTGATGGTGTTTGCTGTGTGGTACAGACTGAAGAAGACTGGGGGGCCCCGGCCAAGTTCTTCTCTGGACCTGTGTCCTCATCTGTCAGTGACACAGTTGGATAATGAGGTGTCATTTTGAAGCACTGATCCTGTCATCTGAAAGTCAGTAAGGGGCTGGTGTCCTTTCTGGGCCCAGCGGGCTGGTAGACGGTATTCCACAGCTTAACTGAAAAAGTCTGTCCTGTTTTTCCTTTGAGGAGGGGGGTTTCAGAGAGGAAAGCGGAAAGGAGTCGGACGAATAATTAACTGTCTCACTGCACAGATCAGGCCCCCTTACATGCCTTGCTCTCCAGATACAGGTAATTATTTCTCATCGCCCTCCAACTGACAGCAAGACATGCTGGATACATTTTCTTTCTTCTTTGCTTCCTCATATATCCTGTTTCCCCCAGTTTGTCTGATGCAAAAGCTTCTGCTCCAGATGGAGCCAGCCTGCCAAGCCCTCTGTCCACAGGGCAGCAGCGTCAGCTGCTCTGACACAAGGTCTGCCTTCTCTCCGAAGCCCAGGGTGTTGGCCAGAGAGCAGAGGCTCCTGATCGATCCAGCCAGAGGTTTCAGTGAGGACTCAGCCCAACGGACCACCATGAGACATGACCTCACTGGGATTGGACACAGCACCCTCGCTCTGCATGGCCAGCTCACCGTTTCAAGGGAGACCAGTGGGCAGTGTGTGCCCGAGACCCTGCTCCCACCTGGAGCCAGTCAGCCACTCCACCTGGCCTCAGAGCTCTGTACCCCCTGAGCTCCGCTGTGTGTCCCAGACACGGCCCCACGGCAGAGAGTCCTGCTGGGCTGTGTGATTGCATTCCAGGTTTCCCTTGCTTTCTAGGTCCATGGTACAGGTGTCATGAAATGAGACCAGGAATAAGAAGTCAAAGAATAATAAGGAGTGGAAGGAACGGAGGAGGAAAGGCAGCTGCTCTGGGGAAAGGGCAGTGAGCATCACAGCCCCACAAGGATAAAGCCCAGCAGAGAGGGTGGAGGAAGCTAAGTGGATAATCCAAAGGACTAACTGCTTCCAGCTAATACGAGGTGGGCCTTTCACATTCTAGCTCCACGTCAAAAGCTGGCCAATCACTGCTGCATTCGGCCAGCAACTGACCAAGGCCAAACAGAGGTGGGCATCAGTGATGGGAGATTATGTTGCAACATCCAAGGTCACAGAGACTGGCTTTGCTGAGTGTTCATTTTCTTTCTACCCTGGTGACTTTGCTTTCCTAATTATTAGTCCCTTTTTCTGCTTCTCCAGGAAATCCCTTCTCGTCCCTGTTCCTTCCTTCACGTAACAAGTATTTACCACCATACGACTATGTGCCACGCACGGTCTAAGTACTGTGGTTGTCATGAATACAACGGACAACAATGCCTGACCTTGTGATTCTTACATCCTTAACTAATTCCTTTCTCTCAGTTTGGTCCGGAAAAAATAAAAAATTTCACCTAACAGGGAATAGAGGCAAGTATTGCTAAGGAGTGACATCTAACAAGAAATGAAAGCTAGCTGATGAGAAGCTTAAAAGCAAAATGTCCTTCCCCACTCCTGGCACCATCCCTACCCCAGGTATCCCAGGCCTGTTATCTTCCAACAAGACCCAGTCTGCCCGAACCTGAGGAGGTGGGACCAGCTGCCCAAACAGGAAACCTTATTTCATTCTGTAACCCTGACCTTGGGTCCTGAATCTTCCCCTCCTGTAAATAGTCCATTCAACCCAGGAAGACCTGCTGACTTGGCTGGGACAAATTCTGAAAAATTCACATAATGTTACAAACATTAAAAAAGAAAAAAAAAAAATCCCTAGATCCTAGAGGAAGTGGTATATCTGATTCAATCGTTAGAAATTGCTTCATAAAGTCATGGAACAAATGGAAATTTAATCCTAACAGATGACACTGCCAGGGCAGTCACTTGTGTGCTTGGATGACTCAGTAGCATCTGTTGGAGAGGCTGGGAAAATGAGCCATGAAATCATGAAGGCATTCCCTGCTGGAAGCAACGGCCCCGCCTCGCAAATTAGTAAGCCAGGCGTTCTCAACATCCTGCTGTGAACCTTTGTGCCTAGTTCTATGAAGGTTATGACTCACCTGAGCTACCGGTCAAATGATTCTTACTCAGAGTCCTCAGTTTTTAATCTTTACTATGAAATGATCAAGGCAACAACCAGCCGCATGTCTGTCTA
Organism: Aethalodelphis obliquidens; assembly: GCF_003676395.1. Classification (NCBI taxonomy): domain Eukaryota; kingdom Metazoa; phylum Chordata; class Mammalia; order Artiodactyla; family Delphinidae; genus Aethalodelphis; species Aethalodelphis obliquidens. The sequence continues at coordinate 9,658,826 of NW_020838007.1, forward strand.
CTTTCAAGATGTTCCTTTGAAATGACTGATTTTAGGCAACAACTGGTTTTACACAGGGTAACCCTCAAATTCTCATATTAACTGGTTGCCAAGCTTCATTAAAGGTTCTCATAGAGGCTTTAGACCTCCGTCCCTGGACCTGGGCCTTCTAAAATGACTTTCCTCCAAACAGCACTTAACTTCCTTTAATTTAGTTAATTAATGGAACTTTTTGAAGAGAACGGTTACTTTGATCTAAACCCTTTTCTTAGTTTCTGGTTAACATTTCCAGAGAGGAACAAAGAGGGATGCCCTCACGCCTGGCAGAAGCTACCAGCAGCTCACAACTGTAGTCCTTCCTCCAAATCAGAGACCACGGAGGGCGGGAGAAGCCCTGAGAGGAAGAAGACTGGTTAAAACTACTGCCCTTGGCATTTTCGTGGGTGTTTGCCCCAGACAGAGATAAAAGAGCTAGGGTGGGGCTGCAAAGCACGCTCTCTGGGAAGCTGGGCCTGCAGTTTGGAAATCCTCAGTCATCCTTGAAAATCAACTAACTGGAAACAAGCGATGGGAATTAGAAATGCTTCTACCTGCAAGCTTCCTGCAAACAACCGACAAATTCAGATAAAAACGGAAAATGTAAGTCCCACCCACCAGGAATCCTCAGTTTCCTGCCTATTCATCCTCACTGCCATCCACCTAACCAAATGGCCACAGCAGTTTTTGCTTTTCAGCTTGCCAAGGAAACAAAAACTGTTGCCCTAGCGGATGCTTTGGAAAAAAAAAAAAAGGTCAGCAACCTCAACCCAGAGATCTTACCATGCAGCACGGGTAAAATTTTTGTTGAGGTGATAAATTAAAAAGCAAGACTTCTGACTCTTGACTTCCACTCTGCGTTTTTTGGGCAAACGCAGCCCAGACGTCCCGCGTCCCAGCGTGACTTACCTGGGAGCCTCGGACTTAAGTTGTACCTTGAAAGGTACATCGGTGATGTTCCGAGCTTGGTCATCAGGGGGCGCTCGAGAGCCGGGCTGCCGCAGCAATACTTTGTTTTCTCATACTTGGGGTGGGGGAGGGGGGGGGGGGGGGGGAGAGGGGGGGGTAGGGGGTGGCGAGGGAGATGCAGCTGGCTTTCAAAAAATCCTTTTGTTCTCTGAAATCCTGCCGCTTGCCGTTTTAGAAGGCAAAGGTTGCCACGTTACCTGTTGCCAGGGTCCTGAGAGTGCTTGGGGAAAATGTGGGCGACAAAGGTAGCGCACAAAGTCCTGGGCTCGGTGGCCTTCCAGCCCTTTGGCCGGGCTTGGCGCTGACATTTGGAGAGCAGCTGCCGCGATCGCCGAGCATTGTTTGGTTGTAGTTCTAACAGAGGAGTGGCTGCGTCTTACATCATTTCCAGGCATGAAGTGCCTGGGGCTTTTTTTTTTTTTTTAATGACTAATTTTCGGGTCCCTCCCTCCCTGGAGTTTGGGACAGAACATGCACTGTGCAGGACAGCCTCGCCTCAGGAAGCCCAAGTTTTGTAGCAACTTGTTAAAATAACTCGGGTGCCTCAAAAGGAAAAAAAAAAAAAAAAGCTATGCTCCTGAAACAAACCTTTCCATTCTTCCTTCTGAGAACAATGTTGTGTTTGATTAGCCATGGAGGCTGCTCCCTGAAAGATCTGCTCTCCCCACCAGGGCCGGGCTGCTATCGGCTGAATAGATCTCTGAGCCAGACAAGCCTGGGCTCCGGGCATTTGTCTGGCATTAGGAAGCGTCTGGAATACTAGTAACTACCAACTGGCGAGCCTTATGACTACAAGAGTTCTTACACCACCCCTCCCTCTCTGTCCACATCCCTCTCCGCCCCCCTCCACCCGTACACAAGCCTGCTTTTCTCTACTTCGAGGGAGGAAAGGTTAGCTCGTTTCTGTGGTTTCCGTGGCGGATGGCTCTGGTGGTAATCAGTCCCATAGCCACGTACCTGGAGCCAAAACTAACCAGGACAGAGGCCAGCAGAAGCCCTGCCCCCCCCCCCTCCCCAGGAGCCCTGCGCGCAGTCCCCGCAGCCCTCTGATCACCGACGCCTCACCATGGGGCCAGCAGGCTGCGGACCGCTGACCACCACACTTTGGGTGGCCTGTAAATGTTAAGCTGTAAATATTTTGAAAAAAAGGAGCGATTTTTCCATGTGTATTTTGTTTCATGGAGTTTCTCTCCTCTTGCAAAATTTTTCAAGTTGCAGCTGGGCACCCCTTGCTGACCACTCCAAATGCATTCATCCTCCAGACCTTTGCGCTCCTAGCTCAGTCCTCTGGGTCAAAGGACTCCCAGAGGACTGAGCTAGGAGCAGTTTCCTGGAATTCCTCGTGGAGAGCGTTATCTTCTACTGGACGCGGTGTTTCAGGGAAGGCTTACTATGCGGATGAATACAGGCGATTTGCATGAACAGAAGAGGTGGGATTGGAAGCCGTGTGAACATCTAGGAGCAGCATGACTTAGAGAAGTCAGTTACCTACCCTGAGCCTCAGTCTTACCATCAAACAAATGGGTTTAGTGAGATCTATCTGGGTCGTGAGACCATGTCTATTAAATTATTTTTTTAATTAATTATTTTTGGCTGCATTGGGTCTTGTCTGCTGCTCTCGGGCTTTCTCTAGTTGCGGCCAGCAGGGGCCACTCTTCGTTGCGGTGCATGGGCTTCTCGTTGCGGTGGCTTCTCTTGTTGCGGAGCATGGGCTGTAGGTGCGAGGGCTTCAGGAGTTGTCGCAGCGGGCTTAGTAGTTGTGGCTCACGGGCTCTAGAGCACAGGCTCAGTAGTTGTGGCACACAGGCTCAGTTGCTCCGCGGCATGTGGGGTCTTCCCGGACCAGGGATCGAACCCGTGTCCCCTGATTTTGCAGGCGGATTCTTAACCACTGGGGCACCAGGGAAGTCCTGTCTATTAAATTCTTAGCACAGCGTGTGCTACGGAGGAAAGATGGACTCTCCGGTGATTGAGTTGATCTAAGGGCAGGTGAAGCGTCTGGACTCATTCTCCATCTCATCAACTTTGTTTTCACCTGGGTTTGTGCTTTTATCATGTGAAGGACTCCAGCTAGATCACAGATTTGTCTGGCGTTTGATGGGGCAGTCCAGACTGGGGAGCATGTCACCCCGGGGACGATGATCTCCACCGTTCATTGTAAATTCAGCACTTCTGGGCCTGCTTGCCCGGAAGTGGCAGCAGCAAACTTCTCGATTAAGAGTTTTGTCTTCATCGGTGCCAATATGTGCTCCCAGGATGCCAGAACATCCCTCACTGCTACCAACAGCCTGCTGGTAACTCTCCCTGGCCTCCTCTCTTAGCATCCTTGTCAGTGGGTCCCTACTTCTCAGACAGAGAGCTCACTCCCCAGCGAGGGCCCCATATTCCATCCTTGGACGACCGACTCCTAGAAAAGTATTCTTTATGCCTCTCTGAGCTTTTCCTTTTGTGGTTTCCCTGCGGGCCTCATACGGCCTGAGTCCATGCCATCCTTTACACAATAGCCTTCGAAATAATGGGAAACCCCTCCGACTACCTTCTCTTGCAAACGAAACACCCTCTCTTCTAAACCATTCCTTATAAGACATGGTCCTCAGAGAACCCTGTGATTTCCCCTTAAAGGGAGGGCAGGAAGGCGGCAAGGCAATCCTTCCCTCATTCTAGATATCACACATCTATGCAGACACACCTTCATAGAAACAGACAACTTACCTGACGTTAAAACCACAAGTCTACTCTTCCCGTCCTGGATTTGTGCAGTCCTCCCTTTATGTCCCAAGTTTAGGTCCTCCCACATTTCTTTCCTTTGGCCTCTCCATATCGTTTTGCTTTCTAAAGTAGGCTGTAGTTTCAAGTTACCTCTCTAGTCTCTCAATCTCACGTGCGATACCACTGCCCTGTCCCCTGGATTTGCGAACGTTCCAAAATCAGTGCTTCTCAAACTATCTCTGGTGATGGACAGTTTGTTTTCTTATTGGATGTCAAATCTGTTGCAGGTCAACATTTTGGTAAAATGCCATAAAAATGAATTACTAGAAGAAAGAAATTAAAAAAACAAAAACATGCAAAAGACAAGCCGTCATCTTTCTAATGGATTCAACGACAGAATCTCTGTAGAATTGCTATAAAGTTTCTAAACGCTCCCTCTGGGTGTTTTCATGACCTATCTCACGGTGCACTCATCAGATACTTTGTGAATCCAAACCTGTCTGTGGGTTACACTTTGTATAGCACCCGGTCTGTGTGGTAGGTGTGCTGGAAATGCTTAACAACCAGCTCTCTGGGGGGGATACCTACTGAGTCACAGCACCTGCCAATTCCTGTGGTGTAAACACTCAAACCAAGGTCAGTTTCAAGCTAGCAAGGAAATGTCACTGAACACAGACTTGGGGAGGGATTTGCACAGTTGAATCTAGCCAGCTGATAAGAGCCAGTTCCAGCACCCCACTGTTAGCCCCATTCCACTTTTTAAATCTCTTTTCCAATAAAGCACTTCCTTTTGAGGGCTTGTTAACCTCCTGTTCAGCTGGACCAAATCACACAAATCGGGAGACCTTTGTCCTCGATAGAAACTAGACCGAAACTAGACCGTTCCAGGCAGCCTTTCTCTCTCTGGTGGTCTGGACTCAGCAAGAGCAGACCATCTGATACGACTCACTGCAAATCCAAAGTTGCTCTTACTAGTAAAAGCAGATCAAGTCACAGCCTGCTTTGTGGTTAAGAACAACGTAGGACAGCTCGTTTACACCTACAAAGTCAGCCCTGTACTTGTACATTTTGGAATTCTTCTGTTGATCTTTTGTGTTTTTATTTGTAGTTCCTTATGGGCTTGTTCTCGTATCTGAAAGCGTTTCTAACGTTCGGCAACCAGGAACTGCTAAATAATTCCTCAACATAGCTTTAGAGTGTGTGACCCATTCGCTCAACCAGTAAGTCCATATTAATAAGAAGAAATAAAAAGTAGGTTTGCTCCTACATCTGTTTTGTGTCCAGCTGACATACATAGGATAACCGGAGTGAAAAGAGAGTCCAGGTAGTTTTCCAGAAATCCTTCACCACCCCAGACAAAAGTAATCCCTGGCTCTGGTCTTTCTGAGACTAACAACAGCATTATCTTTCTATGCAAATGGAGAAAATATTGAAGAATCAGCTACAAACTGAAACAGGGTAGGAATTTGTTCTCATTTGTTTTTCTCCATAAGTTCTTCTTTTAAAAATTTTTTTTCTTAATTCACCGATCTCTGGTCTCTTGCTGCATTGCACTATTATGTGAATGAAAGTAATGACAGTGAGATCTGGAAACCTGTTCCTGCTGACTCTTCTTGTAAATGGATAGGAGACTTTTCAGCCAACTTTGCTCTGGGATAGCACATCACCAGAACCCAAAGGAGGAAAAAGTCAATGTATCTGATATGAACAAATAAACAAAGGAAAGCGGTAATAATGATTAAACCAACAGCATCATTTCTTTTTCGAGTTCCACTTGAGTAAAAGGAGCACTTGCATTTTTTAATCAGTGTTTTTGAGAATGTTCCTCTTAAACAAGCGAAGTGTTTCCCTTACTGCATGTAAGCCCCTCATTTTTGTTTCTGTCTTGACCAGACAAGATTTATTAACTTGTGTTTCACCGTCCTTGGGCCCCACTCTACCACATGCTTCCTGGTGCTCAGACCTCAGTGCATTCTTTTTTTTTTTTTTTTTTTTTTGCGGTACGCGGGCCACTCACGGTTGTGGCCTCTCCCGTTGCGGAGCACAGGCTCCAGACGCGCAGGCTCAGCGGCCATGGCTCACGGGCCCAGCCGCTCCGCGGCATGTGGGATCTTCCCGGACCGGGGCACGAACCCGTGTCCCCTGCATCGGCAGGCGGACTCTCAACCACTGCGCCACCAGGGAAGCCCAGACCTCAGTGCATTCTAAATCATTCGTGGTGCTGAATCACGAGAGTAGAATTTTAAAAACAAAACAACAACAACAAAGAGAGAAGAGAAGTGTTTAGGCTTAGCCTGCAAAACTAAGAAAGCGTGATGCTGGGAAAATTGGGGGATTTAGTTGTCTGAGTGTTTGGAGCAGCCTCAAATGCACAAGAACTGGGGCATGAGGGGGAAGGGAATTGCGAGAAGTGTGAGTTGTGTGTTGGGTCTCCTTTCTTCGCCCTCAAAGTGTAATCTTAAAGATTTGAATTCCTTTAAAATTCCTATTTGATGACTGACAGGTGGTGCTTCTTTGACTCCGATGGCCCTGGCAGAATTGTGCCAAGCTCTAAACACCAGTAAAATCTCATAGTAAAGCCCCTGGGATGTAACCCCATGGCGGATGGTCCCCTAATTCAGAGTGAGCCATCTCAAATTCTTACCTCCTTTGGGCATTGGGGCTGGGCCAGCCTGTTGAGGAAGCCATGTCCCCAGGGTCCTCCCTGTCCAGTCTAACCCTAGTGGATGCCTAGCATTGCTGCTGCTGTCCTGAAAGTCCCCGGCGATCCAAGTCCCCAGAATTATCCCTATTGATATCGAAGAGGAAATGATAACAGCCACCAGATGGCGCCAAATTGCATTTGGCCCCAGGGGGTGCGTAGCCAACCCCGACATCACACTGGAAATAAGGTGACACCCCCAGCCCCCAATCATAGGTACCACATCGTGCTGTAAATCACAGCAAATTATACGATACTGTATTTGGCCGCGTTGTCCGGTTTTGATTATCCACACCCAAGAAGGAAACTGGGGATAGCTCACAAGGAGCAGTGAACAATCCAAAGAATCAGACATTTGATGTTGGAAAGTGACACTTAATTTCTGTGGAATATAGGTGGGCTGAATGTCCTGAGAACCCATTTCGAGTCCCCTACACAGGAACGAGTTCTGTTCCGAGAGTGCATTCATAAGTCCAGTTGTTCATAAGTCCAACAAAGTTAGCCTAGGTATCCAGTTAACACAATCGGCTATGTCGTACTGTACTGTAATAGGGTTATAATACTTTTCACACAAATAATACACTAAAAAAAACAAGCACAAAAAATAAAGAAAACATTTTTATTCTTACAGTACCGTACCTTGAAAAGTACAGTAGTACAGCACAACAGCTGGCACGGTCACATCTTTGAAAGTTCGCAATGTAGGGGACTTACTGTAATGAGTTCACATTGTAGGAGAAGTCATAAAATGATCTAGTTTCTTAGATTCGAATAGATAGATTGATTCTATCCTAATGATGGTCCCTCCCCGGCCCACCCACTCGGGTGTGCAGCTGAGTAATTGACACCGAGCATTTTCCCCTTCAAATTTCCTGGGAAGCGGAAAGTAGCTCCTCAGTGGTTACAGTGCATGAAACTCAATCAAGGGAGGGGAAACATCAGCGGTGCGCCTGTCTGCATCCCTTGGCTTCCCTGTGGCTGGTGGGATAACCTGAGCCCGGGCTGGTCCTGCTCCAGCTCTGCCTCCGCCGGCGCTGTGAGCTTCCCTCTGCTGGTCCCAGGCTCGTTAGCTAAAAGCTGCGGAGTTTGGAGTGCGTACCGCTGAGCTCTGTTCCTATTTAAAGATGTGTGATTCACGCACAGCTGAGATGGAAGGTTTTCCTGGGGGAGACTCTGCCAGTCCCAGGTAACGGAGAGGAGGCTGCATTTCTATTATTCAGGCTACCCTCACCTCCAGAGCACATGTGATACTGTAATGTGACATCTGTGCGTTTCTTTTCCTTCAACTCTTGGGCAAGCCCTGGGAAGTAGCCAAACATTTCTGTCCCCATCTTTTATGGTTAAGGAAATTACACCAAATCACAGGGCAGTGGAACAGCAGGGCAGAGAAATGCGATCCTTCTGTTCATTGTTCATTATAGGATGATTTTTTTGAGCGACCTCAGGAAACACCCTGAATATCGAAGTGAGTATTTCATTCAGCGAGTGACAACTAGAACCATGGGTAACTAGCTAGCATTGTGTAGTCAGGACTATTTGATCTGGTGTTAACAACAGTCCCAAAAGGAAAGGCTGAGGCTGGGGCTGGGAATGAGGTGGGGGAGAAAGTGATGGAAACACAATAGTTTGAACCATTTTTTAAGGGGACTCAACAAAAGTCTTTAGAAAGCTGGTTAAGGAATCATTCTTTACCAGGGGGCGGTTCCCACGTGGAAATTTCATTCTCTTCAATCTGTGTTTTACTGCATTGTGCTCCACAGATGTGGAATGCTGAGAAGCAGTGTGTACAGCTTCTTCAAGACCCTGGGTTTACCCTCAGATGTTTGCAGACAGGGGCTGCAGGCTGCTCCAGTGGGAACCTCCAAAAGGGGCGCCTCACTGTGCAGAACCTTGGGCTGATCACGTCGCCCTGAAGGACAGCACTTTGGGGAGTGGGTTCCTACAGGCCACACGCAGGCTGATCTCCCAACTAGCGGGTACATTTATTTTACAGTAGGAGACGTGTGTGTGGTTTCCTCCCTCTCAGAGGACGGATCTGCTCGGAAACAGCAACACAATTCAGAACTAAAGTTTATAGAGTGAGCACATACCCAGAAAGAGGAAGGAAGGAAGGAAAGAGGGAGGGAGGGAGGAAGGAAGGAAGAGAAAGAAAGAAAAAGAAAAGGAGGGAGGAGAAACGGAATGAAGATAAAAGCAAGGTGTAAGAAGTTAAGACAGTGGGTTGAGCTCAGCCCCCCGCACCGGCGCCCTGCTCCCTCCCCCTCCCCTCCCCCTCCCCCTCCCCCTCCCCCACGGGCACTTTGCCCTGTTCTTAGGATTAGAACACGCAGGCTCACAACCTCTTTGCTTTCTTCTTTTTTTCAATGTTCTTTATTGACCCCCAGAATCTTCTCCAATGAGTTACTTTGTTCAGCATTAGCTGTGGTTAATATTTCCCTGAGAAGGCAAAGATTTCCCAGGTCTTTTCCGTGTTATACATTATCTCTCAGGGTGCCCTGTTGCCCGGGAAGATTTCTACAGATGGCTAGTCCTGTCTGTTTTATGTCAGTTCATATTAATCTCCATTTTAGAAACTTCCATCTCAGAGATCAGTGTTTTTCAGTCTCCTTCCCCCTCAGTCGTATGAGGGTGTCGCCTTAGAGGAGGCCCAAATATGCCTCCTAAGGAGGGATCTCACTTAGTCTATCAACAGACCTGTCTTCACATTCAATGTCTTGGTGTGTTTCGTGGGCCCTAATTTCCAATGGATGTCAGTTACAATATTGACAATTAAAACCCATGCAGAAATCAGTGTCTTTGTTTTCGCTGTCTTCCAGTGTCATCTTGCATTACAACATATAAGAAGACACCACCTCCAGTCCCACCCAGAACTACCACGAAACCTTTCATTTCTATCACAGCCCAGAGTAGCACAGAGTCGGCCCAGGACGCCTACATGGATGGACAGGGCCAGCGAGGGGATATTATCAGCCAGTCTGGACTGAGCAACTCCACGGAGAGCCTGGACAGTATGAAGGCTCTGACAGCCGCCATCGAAGCCGCCAATGCCCAGATCCATGGCCCAGCAAGTCAACACATGGGCAACAATGCTGCCACCATCACCACCACCACCACCGCCATGGCCACCATCACTGCAGAGGACAGGAAGAAGGACCACTTCAAGAAGAATCGATGCCTGTCCATTGGGATACAGGTAACAGCCTCCCTTTCTGTCCTTTGAAATAGGAGCCCAGGGAGTTCCCTGGCGGTCTAGGGGTTAGGACTCGGCGCTTTCACTGTCACGGCCTGGGTTCAATCCCTGTTTGGGGAACTGAGGTCCCACAAGCTGAGTGCCTCAGCCAAAAAAATAAATAAATTTGTTAAAAAAAAAAAAAAAAGAAATAGGAACCCCAAATGAAGAAATGTACCCCCCCATTTTTTTTTTCCAGAAGATTCACTATCTTGCCATTTCGGATGATGTAGGACCAGACTTTCAAATTACTGGCTCTGGACTCCTGTACGTTGTGAAATGTGATTTTAAAAAATTACGAAGGTGTTTTGTCTATAGACATTATCAGCATCTTTTTTCTCCCCCCAAAATTCCAATCTTTTAAAATTGAAGTATAGTTGATGAGCAGCTTTTATTTTTGTTCTCGAAATTGAATGTGGTGAGACAAGGGGAGGAGAATTAAACAAACATGAACACAATCAAACATAAAGTGTCCTCAATTCCTAATGCACATTTTGATTCTCAAAAAAGGAGTGGGCATCCAAGAACAACGTGGATGACTGGATGGTGTTACAGTGTGTTCAACGCTATTGAGTAACCACACGAGAACAAAAATGCGAACCACTTCTCACAGACATGGGAGTGATGGCCAGTGAGACCAAAGGGAAGGAGAGTGTGGAAAGCAATAACTCCCATCACAGCATCATGAGGAAAGAATGTGCACCAGGGTCAGCGTAACTGTGGGCCATTTAATCATGCATTTCATTAAAAAGGTAGATACTCCGGCAGGCTTCTCAGTTCAGTTCTCTGTTTTCTATTGCCCAACGATAAGATCAAACTGATTCTTGGTTGTTAGATGGGTTCAGCTTGGCTTACCCTGCTAGAAATTTCCTCCCATCCGTGGAGAAGAGTCATTCTTTCCCCCCATTTTTGTTGTGCTGTACCGTTCCGCAGGTGCCCTTTGAATAATAACTTCCTGACGTGATGGCCCATAAATCTATCCACACTGAACCAACTCTAAGGCACGTCTAGGCACCGGGCGTGGGGGACGTTTTCACAACGATGATGGATGTTCACCATCCATTCTGCAGAGTCCACTTTGAATGGACAATTCAACTTTCTCTGGTAGCAATGAGTCAAATGCTTTTTTATAACCAACGGGTTACCATGGCACGACTTGTCAAGTTTCCTAAAAGAACTTGTAGCACGAGTGCTTGGGACCAGATGACCCAGCAGGAGGCCCCGGGCCTGAAGTCAGCCTCCACCCACCCTCACCCCAACCCCAATCCCAGGAGTTAATTCCCTCCCACCGCCCAGAGGATTTCAAGGGGTAGGGAAGAGCAGAGGCCGGTCTTCTGTGTCGTCCCAGGCAAATTATTTCATCTTCCTGAGACTGTCTTCTCATCGAGCCCACGTAGGATTATTTGAAGGAGGGAGTTTACAAAATCCAGCTTCCTGTAAGGCTTTCAGTTTGGGAGGATGAAATAATTCTGGGGCTGGGTAGTGTTGATGGTAGCACAGTAATGGGAACGTACTTAATGCCACAGGAACTGTACACTTAAAAAGGGTTGAATGGGGGCTTCCCTGGTGGCGCAGTGGTTGAGAGTCCGCCTGCCGATGCACGGGACGCAGGTTCGTGCCCCGGTCCGGGAAGATCCCACATGCCGCGGAGCGGCTGGGCCCGTAAGCCATGGCCGCTGAGCCTGCGCGTGCGGAGCCTGTGCTCGGCAACGGGAGAGGCCACAGCAGCGAGAGGCCCGCGTACCGCAAAAAAAAAAAAAAAAAAAAAAAAAAAAAAAAAAAAGGGTTAAATGGAGAATTTTATGTCTGTTTTACCGTAATTTTTAAAAAATTCCACCTTTCTTATCTGGCACATAATTGGCACCCAGTAATGTTAGTTTTCTTCTACTTCCTTAATGTTTAAATTTTTTTTCTTTATTTTACATTAGTTTTTCAATAGATAATATATTCCTATGGCTCAAAATTCAAAAGTTATAAAAAGACATACAGTGACCAGCCTCTCTCCCCTTGCTATTCAATAGCCAGTCAGGGGCTTCCCTGGTGGCGCAGTGGTTGAGAATCCGCCTGCCAATGCAGGGGACACGGGTTCGTGCCCCGGTCCGGGAAGATCCCACGTGCCGCGGAGCAACTAGGCCCGTGAGCCACAACTACGGAGCCTGCGCGTCTGGAGCTTGTGCTTCGCAACAAGAGAGGCCGCGACAGTGAGAGGCCCGCGCACCGCGATGAAGAGTAGCCCCCGCTCGCCGCAACTAGAGAAAGCCCACGCACAGAAAAGAAGACCCAGCAGCCATAAATAAATAAATAAATAAACAAATAAATAAATAAATAAATGAAATAAAAAAAAAATAGCCAGTCAGTTCTCCTTTCCGGAGAAAATCAATAGAACCAATATTTGCATCTCCCTGCAGGGGTATTTTGCACATATTCAAGCAAATATATATTCATTCCCCTTTTTACCCAGATAGTAGCAGCATATACCTCACACTAGTCTATATCTTGCCTTTTTTCACTTAACAATGTATTTTAAAGGTAATTATCTGTCTTACTGTTCATTTTATTTAAAAGCTTCTATCTTAATCACCTCCCAGTTCTGCTGGTTGGTTAGGTTACTCTCTAAATAATTCTTAGAATAAAACATTCATATACTATATGATATCCAACTTATATTATTATTTTTTTTACCCAGTAAGACGGAACTACTCTGAAATTCACGAATAATGCTGGGGAGAAAGTCTTTGTTTCAGAGACCACCCTGCTTCTTGAATATCTGGATATTTTAGTGAGCTAAAGAATTGTTCTTACTCTTCCTCCAATCATTGTTCACAGTTATAGAAATTATATGAGAGCACGGCGTGCTTTATATGGTTGTCTCATTCTGCCTCTACAGCAGCCCTATGGCATAGGTGGGTTATTGTCTCTCCCACAGAAGTGAGAACCCAAGGTCACACATCTTATGTTGACAGAGCCTAGATTGTACCTTGGCATCTAATGTGACCACATTATGCTGCTTCTTTGATGGAGAATAATAAGTAAATTTAAATTTAGGATACAAAATAGTCATCAAATTTCATTACACTGTAATCTAATTTAAATCCTAATCCCCCAAATATGTGCTACTAGGACCTTGGGCTCTTTCTCACAGTTTACCTTTTTAGGGTCAGAGTTTTCAAGCCTTTCCCAACATTTTAAATTTAATCTATATCTAATAGTTAATATTATAATTATTTACTTTACAGCCTGTGTGAACTTAGGCCAATTACTTAATGGTTTTCTCATCTGGAAAATGAGAATAATAATAGTTGCTATTGCATCGGTACTTTATATGTTGTAATAAAAACTGATGGATAGGGACTTCCCTGGTGGCGCAGCGGTAAGAATCTGCCTGCCAATGCAGGGGACACGGGTTCAATCCCTGGTCCGGGAAGGTCCCACAAGCCGCGGAGCAACTAAGCCCATGTGCCACAACTACTGAGTCCACAAGCTACAACTACTGAGCCCGTGTGCCACAACTACTGAAGCCCGTGCACCTAGAGCCCGTGCTCTGCAACAAGAAAAGCCACCACGATGAGAAGCCTGTGCACCACAACGAAGAGAAGCCCCTGCTCGCCGCAACTAGAGAAAGCCCGTGTGCAGCAATGAAGACCCAACGCAGCCAAAAAATAAATAAATAAAATTAAAAACAAAAAACTGATGGATACAATATATGTAAAGTTCAAAGCATAGTGCCTGGCATATTAAGGGCTCAATAAATATTAGGTTTGATTGTTATTATTAGTATTATCCTCCTTTAAAATTTTGATTAGCCAAAAACACTAACATTGTATCATCGGCCGTGGGCTTTCTCAATTTTTTTCAGGACAGAGATTTAATTAACCTGCAACGTATTTAAAATTTTTGAATGCCTCTTCATAAATTTAAGTAGATTACCCTACATACTATATAAGAGAGGTGACATTTGTCAATATTTGGATCTAACTAAGGGGATTAAAGTCAGAGAGGTAAATTTATCTGCAATGACTAAAGCTTAAGCAGATGACAACGCTTTGATGCAAATAAGCTGAGTTTGGACAGGTGGGGCGAGGCTGGAACAGAGTACAACGTCCTTCATCCTCGGACCCCTGCTTCCTTTCTTTCTCCCTTTCCCGGTGCATTGAGCATCACGGTTCTTAAGGGGAATATCTATCGTGCATCTTTCGAAAAAATTTCATTGGGTAATTTTGAAACTACCCCAAAGTGTAACGCTGCAGCATCGTACTTTGTCTGACATCCTGAGCATTTTTAATTTCCATGAGTGTAGCCATACGGAACCGGTTAGAATCCCATTCAGGAAAAAGGTAGCCGTGCTCGTTTCTCACACAGAGGCAGTTTCATACACCAAATTGGTTCTACAGTAATGGGATGGTTGAGAGAGCAGAAAGGGATGCAGTAAGAGGTCACCCTTGGACTAGGGGAGCAGAAGGGGAAAGACGGGGTTACCAAAATTCAGACACTCAGAGGAGAGGCCCATATAGCCCATCCCAGACCACTGAGGCGAGCACGGCCGTCTGGTGCCAGGACTTGCAAGGGCTGGCGCACGTGCTGTTGGGCTTCGAAAGGGCTGGGGTTGGAGCCACAACTGCCAGCAGAAGGTGGAAACAGGATGGAAGCCCCCTTCCCTCCTCCGACCTTCCTTAGTTAGAACCTAATTGGAGGCCAGCGAGCAAGGAAGCCTGGGAAATGTAGTCTTCAGAGTCCTGGCCCCTGTGCCACAGAGCAGCTGGGTAGAGAAGGTGGGCTTGGGGCTTCCAGACAGTAACTAAGTCACCAGAATGAGGCACTTTGTCCGATTAATAAATAAATGTGCTATTTCCCTCAATGAGCACATGCATTCAAAAGCCCGTGACGGATGTGGTGAACATATGATCTTGGTTCACGTGTTCTTCTAGTGGGAGCAACTCACAGCACTAATATGATTCTAGAGTATTTAAAAATATGCATTTTTATATAATATGTCACCAAAACTCACATCAACTACTTTTTCTGGTGTTTTTCTGGTATTCTAGTCCTGGGTGGGTGGGGGAAGGATATGGATAAATGAATAAATGGAAAGCTATTAATATTTCTATATGGGAATACTCCAAAGTGTAAAGATGGCAATTCTCTCAAAATTCATACAAATATTTGAAGAAATTTCAATGAAAATTCCTATGTGATTTTTATCACTTAGTCGAGACTGGGGGGAGGGTTTTGACAATGGGATGTTAAAGTTTATTTAGAAGAAGTTAATACCCAAAATACCCTAGAGGTTTTGGGGTTTTTAATGAGTAAAATTCATTTTTTATTTTAAAAAATTTTTAACTTTTTTATACAAATTTTAAATGTTACTTTCCATTTATAGTTATCACAAGATATTGACTGTATTCCCCCACGTTGTACAATACATCCTTGAGCCCATCTTACACCCAAGAGCCTGGGCCTCCTCCTCCCTCACCCCTATATTGCCCCTCCCTCCCTCACCACTGGTAACCACTAGCTGGTCTCTATATCTGTGAGACTTTCTTTTTTGTTCTACTCACTACTTTGTTGTATCTTTTAGATTCCACATATAAGTGGTATCATACAGTATTTGTCTTTCTCTGTCTGACTTATTTCACTTAGCTTACTGCCCTCCAAGTCCATCCATGTTGCTCCAAATGGCAAATTTTCATTCTTTTTAATGGCTGAGTAATATTCCATTGTATATATGTACCACATCTTCTTTATCCACTCATCTGTTGATGGACACTTAGGTTGCTGGAGTTTTTAAATTACATTTAAAAAAAAGAATTACAGGGACTTCCCTGATGGAGCAGTGGTTAAGAATCCACCTGCCAATGCAGGGGACACAGGTTCGAGCCCTGGTCCAGGAAAATCCCACATGCCGCGGAGCAACTAAGCCCGTGTGCCACAACTACTGAACCTGCGCTCTAGAGCCCGTCAGCCACAACTACTGAGCCCGCGAGCCACAACTACTGAAGTCCGCACATCTAGAGCCCATGCTCCGCAACAAAAGAAGCCACCACAACGAAAAGCCCACGTGCCACAACAAAGACCCAACGCAGCCAAAAATAAATAAATAAATTTATTTAAAAAAAAAAAAAA
>NW_020838007.1:9674668-9685140 GCF_003676395.1 Aethalodelphis obliquidens
TTTTTTTTTTGCGGTACGCGGGCCTCTCACTGTTGTGGCCTCTCCCGCTGCGGAGCACAGGCTCCGGACGCGCAGGCTCAGCAGCCATGGCTCATGGGCCCAGCCGCTCCGCGGCATGTGGGATCCTCCCGGACCGGGGCACGAACCCGTGTCCCCCGCATCGGCAGGCGGACTCTCAACCACTGCGCCCCCAGGGAAGCCCCAGAACACATTTTTATATATGAGAATGTTTGGGTAAATATATATGGGTAAAATTTGGTATAAGATAAAGTTGGCATCTCAAACCAAAGAGATGAATTAGTTAATAAAAAGAGCCAGGTCAATTGATGATTCATGTGCAGAAAACATATTAAATTTCTGTATCTTCTACACAAACATTTCAGGATAGTGGATTTAAGAACTAAATATGAAAAAAAAAATGAAAGCATAAAAACAAATATAAGAGAACTTTTGGTCTTTCCCAACCATAAAAGCTAGACTGACTACATAGTAATTTAAGATTCTCTACAATGAAGGACAAAATTTAAAAGACAAACGATAAACTGGGAAAAAGTATTTACAGTATATATAGCCAAGAAAGGGTTTAAGGGTCATAAGATGTAAAGAGATCCTATAAAGAAGAAAATAAACAACTCAATAAGAAGAAAACCCCCACAATAACTAGCAAAGGATATAAATAGGCAGTTTACAGATAAAAATACAAGAGGCTAATAGATATTTTTCACCTGTGATATTAGCAAAAATTTTAAAGTTTGCCACTATTTAATATTGGTGAACATTTGGAAAATGGATATTCCCATACACTGATAAATGCTTTGAAGAGCAGTTTATCAATATCCCTTACAGTTGAATATGCTCAGTACTTCCATCTAACATTTCTACTCCTAAGAATTTTTCTCATACAGTATTTGCAGAATTGTTCTAAATATACATATGAAATATTAATTATAATACTAAATGTAATAACAGCAGAGAGAAAATTACCCTGATGCCCACGTTGCTTACATAACCATTAAAAGGAGTATTTATGTAGCCAACAAAAGGATTGAGTTAGAGCTATATTTACTAACATGATAAAATGTCCAAAAGATAGCAGTGTTAATGAATAAAGCAGATTGCACACAAAAAATATATAGTATAATCTCATCTGTGTAAATTTAGTATTAGTAATCATTTTTATATATAATATATTCTACATACGTTAAAAGATGGTCAAATATGCATCAAAGGATTGACCGTGCTTCGTGGGGCACTTCTGCTTTCTACATTATACACTTCTGTGTTTTAGTTTTATACAACTTACGTTAAATGGCTTTCTATTTAGAAAAAACTAATCTATTAAAAACATAGAGAAAAAAGAGGAATAAATCTAACTGCTCTGAAGAGTCATAAAATTTATTTCAAATTTGGGTTGGGCCTCATCTGTCACATAAGCTATCAGTTATACACAGATACATTTTCTATATGAACTATAATATATGCCTAGCTACTTAGAAACTACGGAGTGATATCCAAAGCCAATTCCTTAATTTAAGGGGGAAAAAAAAAATGAAGATGCTCTATAGTTATATTAATAAGGTTAATACCTAAATCTCCCAATGTCAACAATTCTAACTACAATAAGTGAAATTTCTGCCTTCTTTTGCATTTTGGTATTTGCAGATTCAAAACTTTCAACAACACCATCCCATGAGGTGCTCCCTTCTAATACAGAGCTCACAGGAAGTATATCCTCACAAGTCCATGCAGGAATCACAGACGTTTATTAGGCACTTTGGAAATGAACAAAACTGCATTTTACTAAGATCAGCAGAGTCCAAGTGCATTATAATGAAGTTGCTCATCAAACACGTAAACATTGAACAAAAAGGTTATAAATCACAAAACGTTCCAGTAATATTATAGAGGTTTCTAATGAAATGGGACTTTGTTTTTCAAGCAAGATGACTAAAATAGAGCACCTCTACTTTTGGTTATTTCTTCAGGTGGATGATGCTGAGGAACCTAACAAAACAGGGGAAAATAAAGCACCCAGTAAGTTCCAGTCCATAGGAGTGCAAGTAGAAGAAGAGAAATGGTGAGTCCACATGCATTTGTCCCCTTTCGTCTTGATGTTGGCAAGTATGGTACAAGTATTTTTTCCCTATGAAAAACCTTGAAGATTCAGTGTTATTTTCCATTGACTTCTGGGAGCATTCAGAGGGGGAGCCTGAGTCAATATTAGCTGATTCCTTCCTCTACTTTGATACTGGAGACCACTCCATTTAAATGTTAGCTAGAATAGTAGTGCTGGGGCCCAAAATATGCCTCAACGGCACGTTGATTATTTTGAATTAAAACTACTTAAGAAACAGTCAACGCGAGAGGGATACTTTTACCCTCCTCTCTGTCTCCCTGAAAGCAGGAAATAAATTTCCCATGTGAAAGGTGCTCTCCTTGGACTGGGAGGTAGAAAGACACCATTATCACCAGAGATAGGGGACTCAGGACTGAGAAGCCTGCATACTTGTTACTTTTTTTTTTTTTTTAACATCTTTATTGGAGTATAATTGCTTTACAATGGTGTGTTAGTTTCTGTTTTATAACAAAGTGAATCAGTTATACATATACATATGTTCCCATATCTCTTCCCTCTTGCGTCTCCCTCCCTCCCACCCTCCGTATCCCACCCCTCCAGGCGGTCACAAAGCACCGAGCTGATCTCCCTGTGCTATGCGGCTGCTTCCCACTAGCTATCTACCTTACGTTTGGTAGTGTATATATGTCCATGCCTCTCTCTCGCTTTGTCATAGCTTACCCTTCCCCCTCCCCATATCCTCAAGTCCGTTCTCTAGTAGGTCTGTATCTTTATTCCTGTCTTACCCCTAGGTTCTTCATGACATTTTTTCTTTCTTAAATTCCATATATATGTGTTAGCATATGGTACTTGTTACTTCTTTACTAATTTACTACCTAAGCGCAAACTTTGCTTAAATTCCTTACTAATTAAAACCCAAAGCTAAGTTTCTTTGTCCTGTCAATCCCTCTCATATTTATTGCTTCTTTGTCTAAAAAATATAAAAGCTATCTGCTTTGGCCACTTCTTAGGTCCCATTTCTATGCGACCTCTATGTGCACACAAATTAAATGGGTTTCTTTTTCTCCAGTCCACAGGACACACTCTGTCTTGTGTCAGTTTTATGATTGGTCCAACCACAGGAACTCAAGAGGAGAAAAGGGGAAATTTCCCCTCCCTGACAGTAGAATAAGTGGATCCCACTCACACACACATAAACACTGTGTGCAGTACTGTTGTGTTGCCAAACTATCCCTCTTCAAAAAACCGTCGCACTTTTGACTATAGACTTTTTAAGAGAAGAGGACTTATTGGTATTTTTATATCTAGAGCTTAATAGTGTCTCATGTTTAGTACGTGCTCAATGAATGATGAATGAATGAACGAACAAATGAGGAGTAGGAAGGGGAGAAGACTCCCTGTCACTATCCAGGATCACCAGTTTCTTTAGATTGTTCTTTAAGATAAGCTTACTTTAGACTTAGTATCTAGAAGTAGGAAATTTCGAGTTTGAGAAGATCACAGAATCCGGAAGCTGGAAAGGACTTCTGAGGTCAGTCCATTCATTTTATAAATGAGAGTTTGATCTGGAGAGGTTTGTGAGTTTCCCAGTCAAACTGTGAGGACCATGATGGATGGAACTATGTTTTATTGAGAGTAATACCCCCAGCTTCCAGACTGTGCTTTTCACATACTAAGTATGTAGTGAATGTTGGCTGAATGAAGTAAAACTGCAGTTATAGTGGGAGGAAGAACTCTATATTCTAAATCAGGATGTCAGTTCAACTTTGCCACTAACCTTTTATGTGTTAATAAGGAGAAATCAGTTGGATGTCATCCATCCAACCGTTCATCATCCATCCATTCAATAAATATCTATGGAATGTCTCCTATATACAAGGCCCCATGTAACATAAACTTAAAATCTGAGAAGAAGTCATGCATCAGTTCATGGAATGGGTCCTATTTTATAGCCTCCTGTTATTGACACTGCCTTTGTATCTAAAAGGTTTTCAATATACATATATATAACATTTTGATGCTACTATATCTGATATAATTACACAATGCTGGAAGCCCAGAAAATTGGTACAACCCTAATGTGGAAACTAATATGACAAAAATTAGCAATAATTATACAACTATCCAAATCTATTGACCCAGGAATTCCATTCATGGGGCTATCCTGAATGAAATCACTCAGTGAAAGGGAAAAAATTGTGGAACATTACCTATCATTATAAAAGAAAAATGTCAATCATCAAATGTCAAGCAATAAGAGAATACTTTTGTAAGTTATAGCATGTCACCAGGATAGACTATTATACAGCTATTAAATGTGATTATAAAGAAGATGTGGAAACATGGGAGAAATTCCCATGATACGATGTTAAATGAAAAAGAGGACATAATACCCACATATAATATTCACAAAGAAGAACAAGGACTGGAATGTAATCTGTAAAAATGGTAGGTTTAGGAGTGATTTTTGTTTTCTTTTACTCTAAAATGTTTACTTATTGTATCTACTTCAAGTTTTAGTAATCATTATTTTCAAGCCAACCCTTCTGGCACATGTTCCTTTCATTGTTTTAGAAAATGTTTTGAAAATGTAAACTTAGTAGATATGAAAGATCTCATGGTAAGAAAACATATTCCTCCTTCCCCTACAAGCCCAACTTGCTTGTTTTCCTCAATGATGTAGTGGTTAAGAACACAGGCTCCTGAACCAAGATTCAAATTCTGACTCTTCCACCTACTAGCTGGGAGGCCTTGATCAAATTACTAAATATCTTTTTGCCTTGGTTTCCTTATATGTAAAAAGAAGACAACAGGCAGTTTCTGGTCCAGCAGGTAAAGAAGAGCTTAGAAGTCACCACTCTGTTTTAACAACAAGTAAAAAAGCTGTTCAAACTGAAAAATCAACAACTCTTCTTAAACCAGTCAGAGAAGTGAGGCCACAAGAAAAATCAGTGCTCTAGGTACTGCAGAGACTCACAGACACAGAGAATCACAACTTGCTGGAGTAGAAACCCACAAGAAAAGCCCCATGCGAACCAGTACCAGGGTAGGAAAACATGAACTGTAATTGATGAATTGCTGGCAGCTCAGGGAGGACAAGTCTGAGAGTTGAAATTTTTACAGGGACCCAGTCATAGGGGGGCCTCCTTACTTTCATGATTCTTAACTGCAGAAGATCTACCAGGTCCTCACAGTGGAAATCAGAGAAGAATCCTCTCATGCTTCTGATGGAGAGAGGGGAAAGGAACCATTCTCAAATATGCCAGAGCATTCTGTTCTTAACAAGATCTGCCTGCAGGAGAAACTAATTTACCAGAACCTTATCTGCTGGGTTTCTAATCAGAGCCTAAATCTACCTGGGAGAAGGGAAATACCTAACCCCAGCCAGCCCCTTCTTGCCATCCTGTCCTGCAGTGGGGGGCAGGTGGGGAGAGATTGAGAAACACTGTTGAAGTTCACAGTCTAAGGGCACAGGCTCATTGAAAGACTAAGACCTAATCGTAGGACTAGAGAATGCTTCCCCTCCCCACCACCTCACCACCGCATTTATTAAAAACCCATTATTCACCACAGTTGTTTTACCTAGTACATCATGTCCATCTTTCAACAATGACTTACAAGGCATACTAAAAGGTAAAAAACACAGCTTGCAGAGACTGAACAAGCACTAGCCTCAGAGTCATCTATGACAAGAATGTTGGAAGTCTGGGTGTACTCTGATGCTTTTGCAAAAATGTTCCTATAAAAGGGTTTCATCTTCAAGGAATTCATGGAAAAGACTCTGACAAGTACAGGTTTCTGGTAACTGACTATACTGCTGAACTGAATGAATAAGCATTGTCAGAACTCTAAGGGAAAACTGATGAATTCATAAAAGTGCTAACAAAAGATCAAGATAAAAAAAATTAATTACATGGGACTGAGTGAACTGATGAGGATGATTATAATTTTTGACTTTCTGTTTGAATTTAAAAAAAAAATCCCACAAGGACTCAGAGGCAAAAAATATACAAATCAATTTTCACTGCAAAGTAAAGGAGCTGTTACAGTGGAGGATTACTGGACTGAATGTCAATAGTATGACATAGTATGAGTGTGTTTCGTGTTTGGTAATTGCAATCATTGTTGCTTTTGTTGTGGTCATCCATTTACAATGCTTGGGGTCAGTTTATTTACCTCTTGTAAAAATAAAATACAGTGTGTGTGTGAAAAAAATAAATAAAAGATTTAAAAAGTAAAAAAAATACTGAAAGCAGGAAAAAAATAAGCTTGGATGGATGGCTGGGTAGATGGAGAGATAATAGGAAGTATTCATAAATTCACTGGTGAAATTTGGTAGGTTGAATCAATTGAATCTAAATCAAACATTTCTTTAGAGGGTATGGAGACATGCAGGTTTTAGGTTAAATGACAGTTTAGAGAAGTGGCAAGTAAATAAAGGTTTTGTACATTAAAATAAAGATCTGGGTTACACAGTTTGATAGCAATTAAACAAAAAAGAATGTTGGAAGTAACAGATCAGGAATTTTTTTACACTATGATTAAAATGCTAAAGACTTTAATAGAAACAGCAGACAGCATACAAGAACAGATGAATAACGTAAGCAGAAAAATGGAAATTCTAAGAAAAAATAAAAAACAAATGCTAGAGATTGGAAACACTGTACCAGAAATGAAGAATGCTTTTGATGGACTCATTAGTAGACGAGTCATGGCTGAGGAAGGAATCTCTGAGCTTGTGGATACAACAGTAGAAACCTCTAAAACTGGAAGCAAAGAGGAAACAAAACCTGAAAAAAATCAGAACAGAATATCCAAAAACTCTGGGACAATTACAGAAGGTGAACATATGCATAAAGAGAATACCAGAAGGAAAAGACAGAAAGGGACAGAAGCAACATTTGAAGCAATAGTGACTGAAAATTGCCCCAAATTAGTGTCAGACACCAAACTATAGATTTAGGAAGCTCATAGAAGGCCAAGCAGGATAAATGCCCAATACAATACACCTAGACATGTCATATTCAAAGAAAACCAAGGAAAAATTCCTGAAACAAGCCAGAAGAAAAAGACACCTTTCCTATTGAGGGGTAAAAATAAGGATTATATGTGACTTTTCCTCAGAAACCATGCAAATAAGAAGAGAATAGAGTGAAATATTTAATATTTGAGAGAAAAAAACACCAGCCTAGAATTCTATACTCTGTGAAATTATCCTTTAAAAAGGAAGGAAAAATAAAGACTTTCTCAGACAAACAAAAATTGAGGGAATTTGTAGCCAGTAGATCCAACTTGCGGAAATGTTAAAAGAAGTTCTTCAGAGAGAAGGAAAATGATATAGGCCAGGAACTCAGATCTACATGAAGAAAGGAAGAGCATCAGAGAAGGAAAAAGTGAAGGTAAAAGAAAAACTTTCATTTATCTTATTCTTAATGGATCTAACAGATAACAGTTTGTTCAAAATAATAATAGGAAAAATATATATGAATATATTATACTCTTGAGTATAAATGAATTGAATAACAGCAATCATACAAAGGATGAAAGGTAAGAATTAGGGCTACTTAATTATTATAAGGTACTTGCACTACTCTTGAAGTGATATAGTGTTATTTGAAAATGAACTTGGATTAGTTGTAAAATGTACAGTGAAAACTCCAGGGCAACCACTAAAAAGAGTGAAAAAGAAGTATAACTTACATGCTAAGAAAAGAGGGAAATGTGTGGAAGACAAAAGTAGGACAACAAATAGAAAACAGTTAACAAATATGGTAGACATTAATCCAACGATATCAATAATCACTTTAAACGTCAATTGTCTAAATATACCAATTAGAAGACAGACGTTGTCAGACTGGATTAAAAACAATACCCAATTTTATGTTTTCTACAAGGAACCCACGTTAAGTATAAAGACACATACAGATTAAAAGTAAGGGGATCGGACTTCCCTGGTGGTGCAGTGGTTAAGAATCCACCTGCCAGTGCAGGGGACACGGGTTCAAGCCCTGGTCTGGGAAGATCCCACATGCTGCAGAGCAACTAAGCCCGTGTGCCACAACTACTGAGCCTGAGCTCTAGAGCCTGTGAGCCACAACTACTGAGCCCACGTGTCACAACTACTGAAGCCCGTGCGCCTAGAGGCTGAGCTCCACAACAAAGAGAAGCCACTGCAATGAGAAGCCCGTGAACCACAACAAAGAGTAGCCCCCCCACTTGCCGCAACTAGAGAAAGCCCATGTGGAGCAACGAAGACCCAACGCAGCGAAAAATAAATAAATTTATTTTAAAAAATAAGAATAAAAGTAAGGGGATCAGAGTGAAGTAAGTCGGAAAGAGAAAAACAAATACCGTATGCTAACACACATATATAGAATCTAAAAAAAAAAAAAGGTTCTGATGAACCTAGGGGCAGCACAGGAATAAAGATGCAGACGTAGAGAATGGACTTGAAGATGCGGGGAGGGGGAAGGGTAAGCTGGCACGAAGTGAGAGAGTAACATTGACATATATACACTACCATATGTAAAATAGATAGCTAGTGGGGAGCAGCTGCATAGCACAAGGAGATCAGCTCGCTGCTTTGTGACCACCTAGAAGGGTGGGATAGGGAGGGTGGCAGGGAGATGCAAGAAGGAGGGGATATGGGGATATACGTATACATATAGCTGATTCACTTTGTTATACAGCAGAAACTAACACAACATTGTAAAGCAATTATACTCCAATAAAGATGTTAAAAAAACTGTTTTTTTAAAGTAAGGGAATGGAGAAAGATATACCATATTAACACTAGTCAAAAGAAAGCAGGAGTGGCTATATTAATTTCAGACAGCAGACTTTGGAGTAAGGGAAATTATCAGAGATAAGGAGGGATATTACATAATGATAAAGGGTTCAGTTCTCCAAAAAGACATAACAATCTTTAATGTTTATATGCCTAATAAGAGCATCAAAATACATGAGGCAAAAACTGATAGTATTGCAAGGAAAAACAGATGAATCCACTCTTATATTTGAAAACTTCAACCCCCTCTATCAAAAATGGACAGATCCAGAAAGCCAAATA
Organism: Aethalodelphis obliquidens; assembly: GCF_003676395.1. Lineage (NCBI taxonomy): Eukaryota > Metazoa > Chordata > Mammalia > Artiodactyla > Delphinidae > Aethalodelphis > Aethalodelphis obliquidens. The sequence goes on from NW_020838007.1 coordinate 9,683,815, forward strand.
TCAGAAAAGACATAAATGACCTCAACAGCACCATCAGTCATCTGAATATAATTGACATCCGTAGACTACTTCATCTAACAGCAGCAGATTACACATTCTTCTCAAATTCACATGGAACATTCACCAAGATAGACCACATTCCGGGCAACAAAACATATCTTGATACATTTTAAAGAGTAAAAGTTACACAATATCTGCTCTCAGACCACAGTGGAATTAAACTAGAAATCAATAACAGAAAGATGGCTGGAAATTTCCAAAATATTTAGAGATTAAACAATACATTTCCAAATGACACACGAGTCAAAGAAGAACTCTTAATAGAAATTTTTTAATATTTTGAACTGAATGAAAATAAAAACACAACTTATCAAAACTTGTGTGATGCAGAAAAAATAGCACTTAGAGCAAAATTTATAGCATTGAATGCATATGTTAGAAAGGAAGAAAGATCTAAAGTCAATTGCCTATGCTTCCACCTTACCAGACTAGAAGAAGAAGAGCAATTAAATCCAAAGTAAGCAGAAGAAAAGAAACAATAAAAACTAGAGCAGAAATTAATGAAATTGAAAATAGCAAATCAATATAGAATATCCACAAAACCAAAAGCTTATTCTTTGAAAAGACCAATAAAATTGATAAGCCTCTAGTCAGGCTAACTAAGGAAAAAAAGAAAGAAGACACAAATTACTAATATCAGAAATTAAGGGACTTCCCTGGTGGTACAGTGGTTAAGAATCCGCCTGCCAATGCAGGGGACATGGGTTTGATCCCTGGTCCAGGAGGATCCCACATGCCGCAGAGCAACTATGCCTGTGCGCCACAACTACTGAGTCTGCGCTCTAGAGCCCACGAGCCACAACTACTAAGCCCGCGTGCCACAACTACTGAAGCCCACATGCCTAGAGCCTGTGCCCTGCAACAAGAGAAGCCAATGCAATGAGATGCCTGCGCACCTCAACGACAGAGTAGCCCACTAGAGAAAGCCTGTGTGTAACAGCGAAGACCCAACACAGCCAAAAATAAATAAATAAAAGAAATTAAAAAAAGAAATTAGAGGGGGACATCACACAAATCCCATGGAAATTAAAAGGATAATAAAGGGGGCTTCCCTGGTGGCACAGTGGTTGAGGGTCCGCCTGCCAATGCAGGGGACACGGGTTCGTGCCCCAGTCCGGGGGGGGGGATCCCGCATGCCACGGGGCAGCTGGGCCCGTGAGCCATGGCCGCTGGGCCTGCGCGTCCGGAGCCTGTGCTCCGCAGCGGGAGAGGCCACAACAGTGAGAGGTCCGCGTACCGCAAAAAAAAAAAAAAAAAAAAAAAAAA
>NW_020838007.1:9685240-9881575 GCF_003676395.1 Aethalodelphis obliquidens
AAAAAAAAAAAAAAAAAAAAAAAAAAAAAGGATAATAAAGGAATATTATGAACAACTCTATGCCCACAAATAATAACCTAGATAAAATGCACCAATTCCTTAACATATAAAATCTGCCAAAACTCACACAAGAAGAAATAGACAATCTGAATAGGCCTATATCTATTAAAGAAATTGAATCAATAAATAATAATCATCCAAAAGAGAAATCACCAGGCCCAGATGGGCTCACTGGTGAATTCTACAAAATATTTAAGGAATGACTTATATCAATCTTCTATAATCTCTTCCAAAGATAGAAGCAGATGGAATACTTCCTAAATCATCCTATGAGGCCAGCATTACACTAATACCAAAACCAGAAAAAGACATGATGAGAAAAGAAAACTGCATTCCAATATCTCTCATGCACATAGATGCAAAAATTCTCAAGTATTAACAAGTCAAATTCAACAATAGAAAACAAATTGTACACCATGACCAAGTAGGTTTTATCTCAGATATGCAAGGCTGGTTCAACATTTGAAAATCAATTAATGTGATCCATCACATCAACTGGCTAAGAAGAAAAACCACATGAACACATCAATAAATGCAGAAAAAGCATTTGACAAAATCCAATACTAACTCCCGATCAAAAATTTTCAGCAAACTAGGAATAGAGGGGAACTTTCTCAACTTGATAAGGAATATCTATGAAAAACCTACAGCCAACATATTAGTTAATGGTGAGGACCTTGAAGCTTTTGTGCTAAGATCAGGAACGAGGCAAGAATGTTCCCTCTTACCACTGCTTTTCAGTATCATACTGGACGTCTTGGTTAGTGCAATAAGGCAAGAAAAGGAAATAATAGGTGTACAGATTAGAAAGGAAGAAACAAAACTGTGTTCACAGATAACACGATTGTCTACGTAGAAAATCTGAATGAATTGACAAAAAAACTCCTGGAACTAACAAATAATTATACCAAGTTTGCAGGATACAAGGTGAATATACAAAAGTTAATCACTATCCTGTATACCAGCAATGAAATAAGAAAAAGAAATAAGCTATCAAGCCACAAAAAGCCAAGGAGGAAACTTAAATGCAGGTTATTAAGTAAAAGAAGCCAATCTGCAAAGGCTACATACTGGATGATTCCAACTATACAACACTCTGGAAAAGGCAAGACTATAGAGACAGTAGAAAAACAGTGTTTGGGGGAAGGGAAGTGTATATAGGCAGAGCACAGATGATTTTTAGGGCATTGAGACTATTCTGTATGATACTACAGTGGTGTCATTTTACATCTGTGCAAACCCATACAATATACCACACCAAGAGTGAACTTTAATGTGAACTGTGAACTTTGGATGGTAATGATACGTCAGTGTAGGCTCATCACTAGTAACAAATGCATCACTCCAGTGGGAGATGGTGATGGCGGGGAAGCTGTATATGTCAAGGCGTAGGAGGTATATGGGAAATCGCTGTACTTTCTGCTCAGTTTTGCTGTGAACCTAAAACTTCTCTAAAATTTATTAATTTTAAAAAAAAGAGAGAAGGATACACAATAGGGTAAACATCAGTGTTGTCCTGTTGGGGTGTTTTGTTTAACATATGTAAAACATTTAGAAAAATACTTGACACACAGGAAGCACTATATAAGTGTTTCCTATTCTATTAGGTACCTAAATAGAATCTCTCTAAAGATTGACATCTCAAGAAAGCAATTATACCATCTTTTCTTTAAAAATAAGAGAGGGCTTCCCTGGTGGTGCAGTGGTTGAGAGTCCGCCTGCCGATGCAGGGGACACGGGTTCGTGCCCCGGTCCGGGAGGATCCCACATGCCGTGGAGCGGCTGGGCCCGTGAGCCATGGCCGCTGAGCCTGCGCGTCCGGAGCCTGTGCTCTGCAACGGGAGAGGCCACAACAGTGAGAGGCCTGCGTACCGCACAAAAAAAAAAGAGAAAATTCAGACTTCCCTGGAGGTCCAGTGGTTAACACTCTGTGCTCCCAATGCAGGGGGTACGGGTTGGCCCCTGATCCCTGGTCAAGGCCAAAAGTAAAAATTAAAAATATATATATATATAAAATGAAAATAAGAGAAAATCATCTTAATTTTTTAAACGTACTTCAAACATTTCCCCTGCAGTCAACAATTCTATATCACCAAATTCATGCCCTGACACTTGTCCATCTACAGGAGTGTTTAATATTACATTATTTGGACGTGCCTAATAGCAACCCCCAAACTTCAAATGAGCTACTTTCATCACGTTATTAAAAAGTTGAATAATTAATAAATTATTGAAGTCTGTAGGATGCTCAGTTCCTCCGTAAACTGAGTGATTTCTTTTAAATTCATCCCCCAAAAGGGCTAGCAGCCCCAATTTTGCTGCTTAACCTTCCAAAATATACCCGTCCTCAAAGGTCACTTTGCAGTTAACCGCTATGAAGTAAATAAGCATTAAAAAATGGATGTTAATGATTGTTTTGAGCCTTTCCAAAAGAAACCCACTGTCAAACAAGCAGGGATTACTTGTTTCTTCTGTTTCTAATTATAATTCTTTTTATAATTTTGCTGGTATTCTTTCACTTAGATAGGATCTTAAAACATAAAATTGGGCAGATGGGATTTCTTAAAGACAGCAGTGGGATTTTTTTAAAAAAACTTATCCAGTGATAAAGTTGAGACTCTTATTTTCGCATTGAATGGCCATTACAATCCATCTTTTCCTTCCCCCAATAAACAGACTGATAAACAACACTAACCTAACAAAAAGTGAAAACAGAAAGAAAATAGAGCCAGAGAAAGAAAGAGATAGTGCAAAGAGAGGAAAATTAAAAGACTTCGGAAGAGACCCAGAGACTCCTTACCACCTTTTGAAACCATCACAATTTAGGAACCAAATCCGACATAACAAAGTCCATCTGCCTGATCCATCTATTCAGAGGCAGACTTGTGAATTCAGGGTGCTCTTCAGTGCACCCTGAAGGAAAATTAATAACTCATTAGTAAAAACATAAAATGCACTGGCTAACCAACCTATTTCAAGAAAAAGAATCGAAATGGAGTATCACAAATCTTCCTGGTATACTTTCAGGCAGGCATCACATCCTGAAAATGCCATTGGTAGCAGAAGCGCCACGTCCATTCTCCAGAGCTGCCCCACTGTGGGGACTGGGCACAAAGGAAGACTGCCTAAAGATCACTAGTTTAAATGCCATGGCAGCTCCAAGCCAGACTCAATGAATGCATGTGGTTTTGAAGCAAGACTGCTTTCTTAAGCCAATAAAGAAACGCCTCGTCTCCATCCAACATTAGCTATCTGTCCCCAATTCCTGTTTCACGGGTCAGCTAGTAGGATTATTCGGTAGGATCCACATGGCATATTTTTGCTGCTCTGCAGGACTAATCCTAAGCAAAGCAGGCGTATCTTGCCAACCCCTCTCCCAGGGACACTCCCCTCAGCTGCTGCTCTATTGCAGGGCCTCCAAGCATCCCACCCCCATTCTCTCTCATCCTTTGGACGGCTCGCCAGGAGTTTGCATGAGGTCTTCTTGCCTTTCAAGCTGATAATTAGCAAATCTAGTAAACCAACCCTTTCTATTGACTTAGGTGAAAAAGCTAAAAGCCTCCCAGGGATCTCCTCTTTCCTTCCAAGTAACAATTGTATTTCAACAGTAGTTCAAACTAGACTTTCTTACATTAGCCCACTAGTGACTCCAAGACTCTCAACAGTGGACACAAAGAGGAAGAATATTATCATTTTCATTATAAAAATAGCATGCAGATTTACTTGCAGGAAAACATACAGCAGTGTGTTAACAGTTTATATAACTCTCTGATGTACTTTGGAGCAATTGAAAAAACTGTGATTATACGTGTGGATGGAGAGATAGAGAGATATCTTTTTAAGTGTTATCTATCTTTTCTATAACAATTGTGTGTTATTAATATACTTAATGATAAGAAAAGTAAGATAGTATTTATACATTATGAAAATTTATAAATTACAGAAATAAAATAAAAATTTCCCATAATCCCGTCCATTAACCATGAACTAATAAAGGGGTATAAATTTACCCATGCTTTTTCCATGAACATTTTCCAAGTTGTTGAAATCATCCTATGTATAAAATTCAGTAATGTTTTAAAAATCAACTATTACAACAAGGGCTTTATCATTATTAAAAATTCATGACAAATACTTCTTTTAATGGTTACACAATATTCAAGAATATGGGTGGACCATAATTTGCTTCCCCTTTCTCTCCCTGTTGAATATCTACATTATTTCTAGATTGACTTTTGATTAAAGGTGGCGAAAAAAATATACACGTCAATCTTTGAGACCTTCTGAAACTAAATGACAGTAAAAGGATTTTGTGTTTGTTTTGGCACAAACTGTCAAGGATGAAGAGAACAAAAGAGGAAAAAATACAACAGCAAAATTGTGAAAGCTGGAAGGCAGATAGACAAGTGATACCTGACTTAGGCGACCAGAAAAAGCTGAATCTAAAGCCAGTGATGCAGAAATCTAAGATGTAATTCAATTTAAGTTTCAGAACCCACAAAAGGCACGGGCATTGACAGCACTGGATGTAGGGGTGAAGGTGGAGCTAAAAGCTGTCTGAATCTACAGTCAGGTGACAGACAGCCCTTCCCCACTCTGGCAGGAGACAGGAGGCTTCCCTTCAGGGGCTAAAACAAAGGGTCCTGGGTCTGGAGGACAGTTGAGGGCAGTTTGCTGTAATGAAAATAGGAGGATAAATGAAAATTCACAAACATATTGTTGAGGCACCTGCCCCAAGCGTTCTATGTTCACTCAGCTCCCAGAATCCCGGCAGCCACGTTCCCTCTACACGGGCATATGGAACAGTCTATGGTGGGAGAGTGGACCAGTCTGAGCCCAAAGACCCAAAGAAACCGCCATCAGGGATTTTGCAGGTGAAAGCCCAGTCAGATCACCTGACGCTGAGGATCGCAGTGGATGAGCCCCTCACCAAGGCACAGACTTCTCTGGAGGCTTTTACTATGCCTTTCAAGGAGGCATGTGGTAGAGTGGGGCCCAAGGACGGTGAAACACAACTTAATAAATCTTGTCTGGTCAAGACAGAAACAAAAAATGAGGGGCTTACAGTAAGGGAAACACTTCATTTGTTAAAGAGGAACATTTTCGAAAAGACTGATTAAAAAATGCAATTGCTCCTTTTACTCAAGTGGAACTTGAAAAAGAAATGATGTTGATTTAGTCGTTATTACTGCTTTCCTTTGTCACATAGGTTTATTTGTTCATTTCAGATAAACTGATTTTTTCTCCTTCTTTGGGTCCTGGTGATATGCTATCCCAGCTCAAAGTTGGCTGAAAAGTCTCCTATCTGGGACTTCTCTGGTGGTGCAGTGGTTAAGAATCCGCCTGCCAATGTAGGGGACACGGGTTTGAGCCCTGGTCCCGTGAGATCCCACATGCCGCAGAGCAACTAAGCCCAGTGTGCCACAACTACTGAGCCCGCGTGCCACAACTACTGAAGCCCATGCGCCTAGAGCCCGTGCTCCACAACTGAAGAGTAGCCCCCACTCGCCGCAACTAGAGAAAGCCCGTGCACAACAACGAAGACCCAACGCAGCCAAAAATAAATAAATAAACTTATATTTTAAAAAAAGAAATTAAAAACTTAACAGAGAACTGGAAAACCCAACAGAAGGGTTGGAAGGTACACGTGAAGACATTTCTAGAAAAACATACAAAAAGGAGAAAAGCAAAGAAAGAAGTAAATATAGAATTCAGGAAACACGTGATCCAGCACAAGAAAGGGGGAAAGGAAAGGTTGATGGAGAAAAGGGATCCCCAGACAATGGTGGTACAGCAGGTCTGGGGAGTGGCCAGGTGAGAGGGAGCAGGTCAGAAGCTGTGAAAGATTTGTTCAGGAAGACTGGTAGAATTCCTAATCTGTTTCAATGCATGGAGAGGACATTTACATACCTGGAGGACTTTTGAGGATTCAGTGCTAAGTACATAAAAATTAAGCAAATTTTTAAAAGGAAAAAATGTGCAGGAAGTAGAATTTAATACGGCATATTTGTTTGCTAGGGCTGCCATAACAAAGTATCGCAGACTGGGTGGCTAAAACAACATAAATTTATTTCCTCACAGTTCTGGAGGCTAGAAGTCCAAGATCAAGGTGTCGGGAATGTTGATTTCTTCTGCAGCCTTTGGTTTGTAGATGGCCATCTCCTTCCTGTCTTCAGATGTTCTTCCCTCTGTGTCTGTCTGTGTCAAAATTTCCTCTTCTATGAGGATATCAGTTACACTGAATTAGGGCCCAACCACATGACTTCCTTTTACTTTAATTACCTCTTTAAAGGCCCTATCTCCAAATACAGTCACATTCTGAGGTACAGGGAATTAGGACTTCAACAGGAATTTGTGGGAGGAGCACACAATTCAGCCCATAACACATGGTCAGCTGTGAATACTATTTTCTGCTCATAATAATGTGGCCATAAAAGGCAAGGTCTGAATATTGGTCCAAATTTACAATGCAAGTATATTAGGAGAATGGAAAAATACAGGAACAGACCAGAAGTGCATTTGTGTGTGTGTGTGTGTGTGTGTGTGTGTGAGAGAGAGAGACAGAGACAGAGACAGAGACACTGAGAGAGGAAGGAAGAATGATGATGAGGTGAGAGAAATCTAAATCTTCATCTTTCCTATGGACAAATGCTGAATATGAAAAAAGAATAGCAATTTTTGTTATTTAGAAATAGTGTTTATAAGTGGCTGCCTCTGGAGCAGTAAATTGTTACGTAAGTGGGCCAAGAATTTCTATTTTTCATAGCCAGCCTTGTGGAACCATTTGATATTTTAAAACTGTGCATGGGGCTTCCCTGGTGGCGCAATGGTTGAGAGTCCGCCTGCCGATGCAGGGGACACGGGTTTGTGTCCCGGTCCGGGAAGATCCCACATGCTGTGCAGCGGCTGTGCCCGTGAGCCATGGCCGCTGAGCCTGTGCATCCGGAGCCTGTGCTACGCAACAGGAGAGGCCACAACAGTGAGAGGCCCGTGTACCGCAAAAACAAAAAAACCAAAAAACTGTGCATGTATAAACATAAAAAGTGGACTGATCAAAATAATAATATATAATATTGTGATAAATATCTTTGTACAGTATGTATTTTCACAATTTCAGATGATCCCATTTCCTGAAATGGAATTCCTGGGTCTAAGAATTATAACATTTTTTAATGTTCTTGATATCCATTTTTAAATAGCTCCTGAAAAAAAATCTGTACCACTTTACACTGAGAGCGAGGCACTTGAGAGCACAGATACCTCCCCAAATCCCATCATGTATTTTGTTTTAACAGCTTTATTTTATTTTATTTTATTTTATTTTTGCGGTACGCGGGCCTCTCACAGTTGTGGCCTCTCCCGTTGCGGAGCACAGGCTCCGGACGCGCAGGCTCAGCGGCCATGGCTCACGGGCCCAGCCGCTCCACGGCATGTGGGATCTTCCCAGACCAGGGCACGAACCCATGTCCCCTGCATCGGCAGGCGGACTCTCAACCACTGCGCCACCAGGGAAGCCCTTAACGGCTTTATTGAAGTTAATGAACATACAGTAAACTATACATAAGTAAAGTGTACCCTTTGATAAATTTTGACATATATTTGTCAAATCTATATATATATATGTGAAATGAAACTATCACCACCACCAAAATAGAGAACACATCCATCACTCCCAAAAATCTCCTCCTATATAGACACTCCCTCCTTCCCACCCACTCCTCCTCCCCTACCAGTTTCCCCACTTGCTGTCACTTGTTTGCATTTTCCAGAATTTTATTGAAATAAAATCTTGCAGTACATAATCCTTTTTGGCCTGGTTCCTCTCAGTTGGCATAAGGACTTTGAGGTTCGTCCACGTTTTGCATGTATGAATAGTCTGAACCTTTTACTGCAAATTAGGATTTCAATGTATGGATATACCAAATCTGTTTACTCAGTGACCTGTCGATGAACACTTAGGTCATCTCCAGTTTCGAGTAATTAAAGTAAAGCTGCTATGAACATTGTGTACTAATCTAACATATGCTTTCATTTCTCTTAGGTAAAAACCTAGGAGTGGGTTGGGTCTAATGGGATGTGAATATTTAATGTTTTAAAAAACAGCCAAAGAGTTTTCCAAAGTGGTATACATTTTACATCCCTACTGTGTGCGAGTTCCTTTGTTTCATGTTATCCCTACCGTGTAAGAGTTCCAGTTGCTCCATATTATTGTCAATATTAGGTATGGTTGGTCTTTTTAATTTTAGGAATGTTAATAGATACGTGGTATTCTCTCATTGTGGTTTTAATTTGCATTTCCCTAATGCATGATGATGTTGAACATCTTTTCATGAACTTATTTTCTATCCATATATCTTCTTTAGTGAAATGTCTACTCAAATCTTTAAAAACAGAACTAGCTTTATCTATATTATTATTGAGTTGTGTGAGTACTTTACCTTCCGGACACACGTTCTTTATCAGACAGGAGATTTGCAAGTTATTTTCTCTTTGTCTGTGGCTTGTCTTTTCATTCTCTCAGAGTTGAAAAGCAGTAATTCATGATTTTAACAAAGTCCCGTTTTTCTTTTCTGGATTGTGCTTTCAGTGTCATACCTAAGAAATCTTTGGCTAATTCAAGGCGACAAAGTTTTTCTATGTTTCCTTCCAGAATGTTTATAGTTTTCGATTTTACGGCCTATGACCTATATTTGAGTTAATTTTTATATATGGTGCAAGGTATGGGTCAAATTTTTTGCATATGAATATCCTTTGTACCTTTCTCATTCATTGATATATAAAAATGGATATATTTTTGCATTCTCTGTGTTGTTCCATTGATCTAAGTGTCCATCTTTATGCCAGTGCCACACTGTCTTGACTATTGTAGCTTTATAATAAGTCTTGAAATCAGGTAGTGTAAGACCACCAACTTCCTTCTTTTTAAAGCTCTTTTTTTACAGCTATTTTAGGTCCTGCACATATTCTGTCAGCTTTGCTCACTGATATTTCATATTTTTCTTGCTGTTGTAAATGGTATTATTTTAATTTCAGCTTCCAATTATCCACTGATAGATCATATAAATACCAGTTTTTGGGTATGTAACTCTTCTTTTACAGCTGTTTCAGATAGAAGTGTAAATAAATTCAATCATTCTTACTCCATCTTGGCCAGAAGCAGAACTCATCAATGTAGGTTTTATTTGGCTTGTAGGTAGGGTAAGCCCTGTCATTTAGCACTATTCTCTGGTTGGAAGGTCATGGAATGTACTGGAAGGTATGGAAATCACGGGGAAAGAAAGAGCATTCCAATCAAAGAGATCCAAATTAAAAGTAACTTTACCTTTCCATATCTAAAGTTTACAAGTTGGATACAATGAACACCAGTGGTCTCTTTTAGGCTATGTTCTCTGATTCAACATTCCAGCAATGTTCCCTCAATTTTAAAGTAGCATTACACACAGATGGAGACTTTGAGTTGAAGGTCTAGGCCCAGTCTCCTGGGTCTTGCCTTTCTGCTTGTTACCCTATTTCCCAGGTTGCTATATTGCTCTCATAATCTCTAGTTCACAAACAAGAGATAAATGTGGATAAGTGCGTGGTATGTGTTCTGGCTTCCTGCCCCCATCCCAACTCAAATATCTTTTATAAGCTTAGATATTTATATGTGTTTTAGAACAATTTATCAAGCAATAATTTTTGGTCCTCACAACTGAAAGGGTTAAGGGGAGCTAGAAGCTTTGCAATGGTGTACTTTTGCGTTATTTGTTAACATTGTCAAGTTGACAAATCGATATGTCTTTAGCGGTTGTACAGAGAGAAGCTACTGGTCGCACAGCAATTTTCTGGCAAGAAAACTCCAGAATGTTATTTTCCTAGTGTATGTGTATTTAATATTTCCATTTATGTCTTCGTAAACTACTTCTTTACTGTCTGGCCTATTTATCTGGAGCTCATCCAAGTGAGAGTCATTGTTACTGCAAGGACTATTTACCTACAGCAACCAGGGAATTAGAGAAAACTCATCCCGGAATAAATGGGTAGTAAGTCACTTTGTGGCCTTTTCCTCCCTCTTCAACTCCCTCACCCGCCATTCCTTTGTTAAATAGATGAAGTTGGAAAACAGTGAATGTCTACAGCAGGATGTGCGCGTCTGGAGGTGTGGACGTGCAAAGGGAACATGCATCTATGTTCATTTATGGGATGAGGATGAGAGCAGATGGGTATTTTGGTTATTTGCATAATAGCTTCTGGTCTTTCTTATCCCCAATTGGTGGAACCATCTCCTTCTCTCCTATGTTACAAAATAATACACAGACCTCGAGGACACACTTAATGGTTAGGGGGATAAATGCTGGCATCAAAATGTGCTTGTGCGGAATTCCCTGGCAGTCCAGTGGTTAGGACTCAGCGCTCTCACTGCCGGGGCCCTGGGTTCAATCCCTCGTGGGGGAACTAAGATCCCGCAAGTCGTACCGTGTGGCAAAAAGAAAAAAATGTGCTTGTGAATGACACTCGCCACGTCAGCAGGTTTGTGAATGCACAGATTGAGTCACAGGTGTGGAAGGAAAGCACACTAGCATCTATTATGAGAGCTGCTCCCCATTTCTAGAAACAAAAGCCTACTTTTGTTTTCTCACCAAAATTACCTCTATTTCCATACAATTCTGAGTTTTTAACATCTCCCTCGCTTCACACTTAAAGCTTGTGGCCTCAAAACTGGGTGGAACAAGCATGTGGAAAGGGAGCATTGTTTTCTCTTTTAACACCATGTCGAGGGCTACAAAAGATCTCTTTTGATTGTAAGTGACTTAAATATGTAAACATTTGGGCTTGTAGTGATTTGTGCCTTTTCAACTAAGCAGAATGCTAAAAACAAAAAGCCAACATGGAGGCAGCATCTTCTGACAGCCAGTTCAGGGACCACAGACTTGGCAAGAACTTCGGCAGTCAAAAACATCCAGCCTTTGCCAACCCAGAAGCTTTGGATCAATCCCACGCCGCACAGCTTCCTTGTAGTATGACAAAGCCTAGCACTCACCCTCCATATTATACTTGACAAACAATCTCTTTTCTTTGCCAAGTTAACAATACCATAACCTAGCCAAAGAGTTCTTCCAGTACACCTGACTTTTAAAGGTGTGGCATTCACGCAATTTAAATTTCAAAAGCCTGAAACTTGGCAATTCCTGATATGCCTCATACATCTTTTTCTTTCTTTCCCTTCCTTTCTTTCCTTTCTTTCTTTCTTTCTTTCTTTCCCTTTCTTTCTTTCTTTGTTTCTTTCTTTCTTTCTCTCTCTCTCTCTCCTTCCTTCCTTCCCTCCTTCCTTCCCTCTCTCCTTCTTTCTGTCCTTCTTTCCTTCCTTCCCTCTTCACTCTCTCCCTCCCTTCCTTTCTCTTCCTCCTCTCTCCCTCTTTCTTTCTTTCTTTTTACGTGCTTTTCAAGATAATTTAGTTGGCAAGAAGAAAAATAACCATCTTACTCACAAGCCTATGGTCCCCATTTGACCCCAAAACAAGACTCAATAAAAGAGAATTGTGAGTGAGACTTCTCAGGCTCTTGTTCGTTACCTGGGGTCAGGCGCCATCGAATGACCCAATGTTCTGGTTGCTGAGGGAAAGCCATTCCTTCTGGGGCACAGTCAGCTCAAGGATGTTTTGTTGAGGCTCCCAACCAAGGTTCCCATAGTGACACCCATCAAGGATACAGCACCTGCCCGGCTGGTACTAAGGCGAGAATGGCCAAATGCTGGGCCCTCGCAGACACTATCAGGTGATACCAGGCCCGCTCTCATCACTTTCCATTCCCTCCCTTTCTTTTATTTGACAAATGCATTACAATTATTTGGCCTAGAGAGAGTCTTCATGTAGAAAACCTATTCTAATTTTCTTTGCTTAAAGAGAGCTTCAGGCAAACGTATGATGAACGTGGAGGGTTTTAAATAACCAATAGATGCTTGTGTTGAGGTAGTTTTACAATCTGTCAATAGGACAGTGCTAACCACATACAAATAAGCAGCAGGACGGTTTTTTCCCACTGAGCTTGTGAGCAGGGTTGCATGACATGTAGGTTCCTCTGTGCTCTGTTCTAACTGGGAAGCTCGTCTGACAGAAAGAGTGAACCTCTTTGTTAGAAAAAGTCTTAATTCTTGATATCAATCTCCTCACCCCCCTTGCCTACCTTTTGATCTATCTTTCATTTTATGTAATGAGACATCCTGGATTTTCACATCGGTTAAGGGCCATTTCCCAAGAGACAAAGATGGCACACTGTTGAAGAAAAGCATTTTCGAATTCCACATATATTCAGCCTTGACAGCAGGCACGGGAAAATTGTCTAAAGAAGGAATAACAGCGTAGGACTAGCGTTTTTTTCTTTGAAACTAGATTTAGCCCTGAAAAGCAACCATTATGTGGATGAGAGGGATGGAAAAGAGAACCAGGAACCAGAGGATTCTGTAACGGGTGTGACTGAGGGAGTCTCCCTAAGATAAGTTTATGGCTTGAGTCTCAGATAGTTGAACTTGCAGGAACAAAGCATGTGTGGTCTAAAGATATAGACTGTGCTTAGTTTTCATTCATGACTTATTTTGTTTAAATACAGCCCCATCAGACAGGCGGGATGAGAATGGGCCTCTGAGATTTACCATCTGTTCACTGATTTGGAATCTGCTGGACAGAAAAGTGGTGGGAGCAGGGCACAAAATCCTCTCATCAGAAATATAAACTCGGGCTTCCCTGGTGGTGCAGTGGTTAAGAATCTGCCTGCCGATGCAGGGGATACGGGTTCGAGCCCCGGCCTGGGAAGATCCCACATGCCGCGGAGCAACTGAGCCCGTGCACAACAACTACTGAGCCTGCGCTCTAGAGCCGGCGAGCCACAACTACTGAGCCCACGCGCCACAACTACCGAAGCCCACACACTTAGAGCCTGTACTCTGCAACAAGAGAAGCCACCGCAATAAGCAGCCTGTGCACCGTAACAAAGAGTGGCCCCGACTCGCCACAACTAGAGAAAGCCTGCACACAGCAACAAAGACCCAATGCAGCCAAAAATTAATTAATTAATTAATTAAAAAAAAAGAAATATGAACTTGCTTCATAGAAAGAGCACAAAGCAACAGCAGCGGTGAATGCCCACAAGTGCCTTTCCTCTTGCCTTCAGAACAGACAAGGTATTGTACCCCATAGTGGTTGGTCCAGTCTTTGGTTTCATGGTTTTCTGCTCCTTTGGCCAGAACACTGGCCGGTCCTTTTCAGAAGTTGTAATTATCACACATTTTGCCTTTAGGGCATGAAGGGCCAAAGAAGCTTCAAGACTGGAAATTGTGGGTTTGCAAACAGCAGGCCACGGTGTTCAGCTTTCAGGTTTATACCATCCACCAGCAACTGATCTATTCTCTTCAGAAACACGGAAGTGAACCCAATGACTCCCTCTGCGTTCCTATCAAAACTTCTAAACAACGACAACTTGATCGCACCCTTCTCCCAGAAGGAACTCTGCACATGAAAGACATAAAGCGTTTCACAGAGCAGAACATTCTTTGAAAACTCAGGATAGAAGAAAGCACTTGCTTAAGGAACTTAATTTAGAGAAACAGTGTAGCCTGGACGGGGCTGCCTGAGTTCAAAGGCACCGCTTTTAATCCCAAACCACTTTAATTTTACTTAACTTTTCTTTCTTTCTGGGTGACTAACCTGGAAACTTCTACTCATCTCCTGCCAAGTAATTTTTCTGAAGAAGGTGGATACTTTACAAGAGTCATAGCCAGGAGCCCTCTGTCAGGAATGCTGGTGGTACGGTTTTGTGTCGATAAAAACAGAGGCACAAGGAAACCGGGTCATTGTGAGTTGCGCGTGGAACAGACTCAGTCTCCGGCAAGTCTGCTCCGACTGGAAGCAATAAGGTGCTGGGTCTTCCTTAAGTTTGGAAATGGAATGCCTCTGGCAGCCCATGATCTTGGAGAGGGGAGCCGAGTGTTTTCATAGCTGGGATTTTGTGTTAGTGGAACAGGTAGAATGTCAACTGTTGTGAGGAAAGTCAACCGGTTCGCACACATGCAGCTGGAGAGAAAGCTCAGCTTCAGATGTCATTTAACGTGTTGGTGGATGAACAAGAAGGCGGCAGAAATGGCCTCTCGCAGCCAAGAAGCCGGTGGTTATTGGAAAAATTGCGGTAGCACAATTCTTCTTGTTTTCACTGCTAGGACCAGGAAGGACATTCTTTCAGACTTTCACACTGAGCGATTTTTCCTATGACCCATTTCAGAGTTAAAGGACTTATAAAATGGCCACACCTGATACCTTCCACAGAAGTAACTTCTTGCAAACAGCAAACAGTGAGATGGGCTGGCCTTTACTGGCAGGCCTAGCTTCATAAAATGAATGGTGAGAATCACAACATTTATTATTGTGATCATCCTAATAACGAAAACAGACCAATTGTACACTCATTTACTTTCTTGGTATTTATTCTCTAGGGGGAAAACATGGACTGATTAAGATGATTGTACCCTCTCCTTTTTGTGACTTCCAGTTTGTTCTTTATTTATTTTTGAGGGACCAGAATATTAGTATTAATTGGCTCTGATAGAGTGTTCCACAAGAGTTAAGAAAAAAGCGTATAATCTGGTTTATTCAATGTTGTATGGACATTATTTAGTGCACTCTCCTTTAAGGCTGGCACTATTGAATATTAACTGAAAATCAACTAGCAAATAAACCATCTTAACATGGCATAATCATGAGCCAGTCAAGAAAATATATCACCTCACACCCATTAGGATGGCTACTATCGAAAAAGTCATAGATGTAGAGAACAAACGTACGGATACCAAGGGGGAAGCGGGGCTACTATCGAAAAAGTCACAGACGTAGAGAACAAACGTACGAATACCAAGGGGGAAGTGGGGGGTGATGAACTGGGAGATTGGGATTGACATATATACACTATGGATACTGTGTATAAAACAGATAACTAATGAGAACCTACTGTGTAGCACAGGAAACTACTCAGTGCTCTGTGGTGACCTAAATGGGAAAGAAATCCAAAAAAGAGGGGATATACGTATATGTATAGCTGATTCACTGTGCTGTACAGCAGAAACTAACACAATATTGTAAAGCAACTATACTCCAATAAAAATTTTTAAAAAAAAGAAAAAGTCAGAAAATCACTGTTGGCAAGGATGTGGAGAAACTGGAAAACATGCATTTTTGGTGGGAATATAAAATGGTACAACTGCTAGGGAAAACAGCTCCTCAAAATATTAAAAACAGAATTAGCACATAATTCAACAATTCTACTTCTGGATATATACCCAGAAGAATTGAGAGCAGAGTCTCAAAGAGTTATTTGTACACCCATGTTCATAGCAGAATTATTCACAATAGCCAAAAGGTGGAACCAACCCAAATGTCTACTGATGAATGAAAAAATAAACACAATGTGTTATATACATATAATGGGATATTATTCAGCCTTAAATAGGAAGGAAATTCCGACATATGCTACAATATGGACGAACCTTGAAGACATCAGGCTAAGTGAAATAAGCCAGCGACAGAAAGACACATACTGTATGACTCAACTTACATGAGGGACCTAGAGTAGTCAAATTCAGAGAGACAGAAAGTGGAATTGTGGTTGCCAGAGGCTGGAAGGAAGGGGGAATGGGGAGTTGTTTAACGGTACAGAGTTTCAACTGGGGAAGATGAAAAGGTTCTGGAGATGGTTGTACAACAGTGTAAATGTATTTAATGCCACTGAACCATACACTTAAAAATGGTTAAACGTGTAAATTTTATGTTACATATATTTCTTCAGAATAAAAAATAAATAAAATATTAGATCAGGAAGTTACCTTAAAAAAAAAAGAAGTATAAAGTGGGGGTAACAGATACCTGATGCTGCCTTCAGTAGACATAGCCTCTTATATCCTGTTAAATCATCATTTCCTGTCTGCTCCAGGAGCCAAGGAAGCTTTCTGGGGGTGTGTTTTAAATTAGTTCAGGCCCACACCTTCCCTTGCCCCTTGTCTGAGAAAGAATTCACTGCTCCCCTGTCCTTCCCCACCCCTCCCTCCTTCCATACATCCTCACCTTTGCGGTAGGGGTCAACAAGAGAAATCTAGAACCATTTGGTTGTATGTCCATATAAAATGGTGTTAACAAGTTGTCTTTTATCACCTCGGTAGAAGAACTATGGAGAGGGAAATTAAAGGCGCAGGGAAGGATGGTATCGGAAAACTCTAGAACCTCGAGCTGATTTTGCCCCAAAGGCTTTGTATCAAATTATCACGATGACCCTGTGATCAAGAGACAGGTGAAGACTTCCCAGGGGAAGGAGCTTTAACGTTAAGGGGAGCTTAATGACAGTTTAGTTTGCTTTCAGGTAAGAGCTGTCCCTGGGAAATGTGGTTATGTGGGATTCAAGATAGTTTTGGCCCAGGTGGGGTGTTGTTGTTGTTGTTTTTTCTCCTCTTGTTTCAAAGGAAATTACGCAGACTAAGAGATAACTGAATTGTTTCCTTACCCCTCACCAAATTTACCCTTCACTGAATGTCAGGATTCAAGCCACTGCCGATTTGGGGAGGAAGTTGAACCCCGGACATCATTCTGGCTTTGAGAGCGGTGCTTGCGGTCCACTTCTAAACCTTCTCTAGATACGTTTTCACATTCCATATTGAACAGAGATGAGGGCTCTGTGCTCCTTACACTAGAGCCAGGGCAATCGATGCGCCGGCATCAAGGGCTACCTCTGCAGACTGAGAAGATGAGACCCCCTCTTGCACACCCATGAAGAGACGCAGAATGTAGTTCTGCTTTGAGAAACATCCTTGAACTAACTCGTCTCTCTCTATCCCTCCAAGCTTCCGCAGGTTCACTCGATCCAACAGTGTGACGACGGCCGTGCAGGCCGACCTGGACTTCCACGATAACCTGGAGAACTCTCTGGAGTCTATAGAGGACAATTCATGCCCCGGCCCGGTGGCCAGACAGTTCTCCCGGGACGCCAGCACCTCCACGGTCAGCATCCAGGGCTCAGGAAACCACTACCACGCCTGCGCGGCCGACGAGGACTTCGATGCGGATTTCGACCCTTCCATTCTGCCGCCCCCAGACCCCTGGATTGACTCAATCACCGAAGACCCCCTGGAGGCCGTGCAGAGGTCAGTGTGCCACCGGGACGGCCACTGGTTTCTGAAGCTTCTCCAGGCGGAGCGGGACCGCATGGAAGGGTGGTGTCAGCAGATGGAGAGAGAAGAGCGCGAGAACAGCCTGCCCGAGGACAGTAAGTGCGGCGCAGCGCCTGCGCACGCGCCCCCGGGGCCGGGTCCCCGGGGCCGGGGAGGGGATGCTTTCATAGCGCTGGGCAAGCCGTGCAGGTCCCCACCCCAAACGGGAACGTGTGGAAGAGCTGGGCGGTTCGGGCCGAGTCCACACACCCCTGGTGCCCAATAAAGACAAGCCCCCCCCCGCCCCCGCCCCCCCCCCCACACACACACGTCAGGCAGCTGTAACACCTTCTCTACCTCTGCCTCCGCGACCTCCACCTCTGGACCAACGTGGGGTGGACTCATGCTTCTGACTCGGTTTCTTTTCCCCAAGATGCTCCCGCAGGGAATGAACAGAAATTCTAAATAGTTTTAAGATCCCCAGATACGCGTGCCTTGGGCATTTATAATCTTACAGGTGTATTACTTTCATTAATATACAGGATTAAAACAAGGCCTGTCGTGTCTAGGCCTGTAGACGCCAAGCTTATTGACATCCTTGGACCTGGTTAGCCCGCACTTTCCCCCTTAGGTTTTAGGAAGGCAAACCTTCAGCCGCTAAAGCAATTAACCCAATTTAATGGGTTAAAGTAAATGATCAAATAAAGGATGGTTAAGTTAAGTAAATAACGGAGACTCCGCACACCGTTCTTTTCAGACTTGGACTTTTAACAACAACGATTCCTATTAACAGTTGACAAAGAAGTTGCCAGATTACTGCAGTCCGGTTGCACATTAATAACAATTTTGAAATTGGAATAGCATTTATAATCAGTGTGTATTTCATTGTTGCGTGTTTATTTCCCTCCGAAAAACGATTATTAAATGAATGGTGGATCTTCCAACTGATGATATTTTTGAATCAGAGAAATTCAGTGGTAGGCATCAAAGCCTGCCTTCATTTTTGTGTGGGAACCACCTGGAAGAGTATTAGCGTGATGTGGTTTTAGACCTTTTTTTTTTTTTTTTTGCGGTATGCGGCCCTCTCACTGTTGTGGCCTCTCCCGTTGCGGTGCACAGGCTCCGGACGCGCAGGCTCAGCGGCCATGGCTCACGGGCCCAGCCGCTCCGCGGCATGTGGGATCTTCCCGGACCGGGGCATGAACCCGTGTCCCCTGCATCGGCAGGCGGACTCTCAACCACTGCGCCACCAGGGAAGCCCTAGACTTATTTTTAAAATCATTTAACTTTTTATTGTGAACATTTAAAAACACTTGCAAAAGTAGAGAGTTTACTGTAGTGAACCCCCATATTCCCATCACCCAGCTCAACTACTGGCTGGTCTCATCTTCCCCCACTTGTCATCATTTTCGCCAGAGGATCTTAAAGAAAATCCAACGCATCCCGTCACTTCACTACGTATCGCTGATAAGGACTTCATGTATACGTATAGAACCATCATGCATTGTCATCCCTAACAAAAACAATAATAATTTCTTAATAATTAGATCGAGAGCTTTCTGTAAATCATGTTCAGTTGACTTACTAAGTGAACCAAACGAATTGTGTCTGGGAGCAGTGAGTTTTCCGTAAAGGAAGTACTTTTGTGAGAATGGAGACTGGAAAATGACAGTTTGCAGGTTGTGGGATTTCCGCTCTGTGTCTTGCTCACAGCTCTTCTCTGCTTTTTCTTGCTTCTGACCCCTATCCACCCGCTGACTAACTTATTTGTTGCCTTTCTGAGCAGGTTAGAAAATCCATCAATGGGTTTCTGTAACGTTCCTTTTGTTCTTGCACGTTATGAGTGCAAACAACTTAGCAGTGGAAACGTAAACCCCCTTGACACTTGACCCCACCGTTGGTGCCACTGCAGGCTCGCCCAGGTGTGGGTCCACAGGGAGAATATGCTCTGTGCCTAAGTGACAGGGGTGCGAAGCACAGCCCGGCAGCAGTGGGCGGGGGAGGTTTTCGGTAAGAGATTCTTAGCAGTTGCATCTTCTTATTCTCCTTTCCCCGTGGGTATACCCGAAGCCTAGTCGCTTTTCCTGGGAAAAGTGCCCATGTCTAAGGAGCAGCGGCCTCGGGTGCACAGCTCAACAGGGCAAGCTGTCTTGCAGATTTCAGTTCATGCAATGCATGGATTCGAACTTGTTCTAGCTTCGCTGCTTGGCTTCCAAGAAGACCTGGGGAAGCTGCTCATCTGGTGTTTTCTTTTAATCTGATGTTTTCTTCCCATCTGAGACTAGATCTACTTCTCTCAACCCAGCTTTATAATGATGCATGGGGATAGTCATTGTATACACATTTAGAAAAGTCTTCCTTAACGCTTAAGGAGCTATGAAAACAAGTCAATGTATTTTGATACCAGCACATATATTTGGAAGGTGAGAACCTTGTTAGAAAATCAGGTTCTCATCCTGTGTTTGAGATGAAAGAGAAGCATATTTGTAGCTTGAACATGAAGGAACTGCTCATTCATTCACTGTTCCAGAATTTTACTGCAGATGTTATTTGCAATATTGATTTATAAATAGGACTTATAAACCTATTCCATATGAAGGTATTTTGTTATAACAACATTTGTTCTAATAATAATTTGCTGTCTTTGTACACGAAGGTGCCGCTGTCCCACCGTGAATAAGCCGTCTTCTTAAGGACGCTGTCTTTAGTGATAAATTTTCTCAAATCTGCCTCTGTTTTACGAGGTCGCTGCCTGAGGGCGGTGGTGGGGTGTGAAGGTCATGGCTGCAGAACAGACAAAGATAACTTAGGGTGGGAGTATTTCTGGTGCTTTGCTTAAAGTATTCAACTGAGTAAATTAATCTTAGATGACAAGTATGCAATGAGACCCGCTGCACTGGGGAGTGAGTCTCCCTGTGTAGTTTGAAACATATTTCGATATCAGAGCCCCTTTTTTCTAAGTTAAAAAAAATTA
The DNA here is from genome assembly GCF_003676395.1 of Aethalodelphis obliquidens. Taxonomy (NCBI): domain Eukaryota; kingdom Metazoa; phylum Chordata; class Mammalia; order Artiodactyla; family Delphinidae; genus Aethalodelphis; species Aethalodelphis obliquidens. Next base: position 9,705,433 of record NW_020838007.1, read on the forward strand.
CACACAACACCAATAAATATAATAGGAAGAATGGTGAAGCTCTTTGGTGAGGGCCTGGAGTCCTATCTCTACCACTCTCTGGACAGAGGTCCCTAGAAACCCTCCCTGCCACCAAAAAAATCCCAGGATTCCTAGAATAGTTTGAAAGCCAATGGTCTATAGTGAAAAGTCCAATTTACTAATTTTTTTAAATACAATTTTATAACTTTAGCTCAAACAGCTAACACAAAGATCAGAGGTAAATGCCTTGCCTACATGTTTTTTTAAATGTACAAAACTGATTCAGATTAGAAACATCTATTTGTGTAAGCCTATCTAACCTACAAAAATGGCTCTTCCTTCAAATCTCAGCTTGGGCCTCACCTTCTAGAAGTCTTTGCAGAACGCATCCCTTCAGGCTGAGTTGGGTGTGCCTCCCTGGTGCTTCTGTAATAGCCTGCACATCTGTCTATCAGGTATTTCCAACTTTATTTGAATTCTAAACAGCGCAGAGGTACACACACATGCCCGGTCAAAGAGTCGCCAATTTCAAATGAGGCAAATGGAAATCAGTGAGCATCTGACCAGAAAGCCGGGAGGAAGGGAGAATATCAACCCCGCGAAAGAGCATCTATCTTGTCCTTACAGTCCCCTGGGCCGTGGGCTACAGGCTTTGACAGGTGTTGTTTTATTTGCCCTCACAACAGCTCTCTGGCAGTCCCTCCTCCAAGGTCACACAACACAGAAGCGCCTGATGGAATAGATACAACACGAATAACATTTGACAAGATAATGATACTTTGTATGTGCTTGGCTGCTGTAAAGCTCTGCGTACATATCTGTCCCTGCTTCCTTGGCAACCACAGTCCTGTTCTGATAAGTGGGCCTGGAGCTGCAGAGGGCCTTTGTTTTTACTAATTCTCTCATTTGACCTTTGCTTTTTTTATAAGGGGGGGCAAGTGGTAAGGAAGAGGGGCCAATCCCGTTTGGCAGGCATAGCCAATGTCTGAGTAACCAGCTTAAAAAGAAAAAGTCTGTGTACACTCAGAAAAATACATTTGATAAATGGGTCAGACGCAGATCTGTCTCTTGGCCAGGCCACCTTATGTGTCCTTTGGGTCCTAGATAGGAAGGTCTCTCTTCAGGGTACATGACGATGGTTGGCTCCGTGACAGATCCCTCCCAGGAGAGCTGGTCTTCATCCTCGGTAGGGAAAGATAAGGATAGGGTGGAAGAAAGGAATAAGTCTAACCACACCTGCTTAATTTATTTCGTGGGGCCCCAGAATTATTCCAAATTTTCAATATTTTTAAACGTTTGGGTGACTGCTTAATGCCTCTGAACTTAAAAACTTAAAACACTTAAAAACTGTTAAAATGGTAGATCTCACGTACATTTTACCACACACACAGAAACATCCACCCCACTGCCCCCCAAAAAAAGTCTGCAGCAGCTGAAGGTAGATGGGTCAGGCTTGCCGTCTTCACGTCCAGAGTTATTCATCACGCTTATAAGAATGTAAGGTATTTTGTTAAGTACCTGCCTGAATTCAAAATACAACATGTCCACTGGCAGGGGTGGGGGGAGAAGTTAGGAAGAGAGCTCATCTGCTCAATGGGAGCCTGAGGTTCAGATCTGGGGCATGTGGTGGTTGCCATCACCTTTCTCTATCACAGAGTTGAAGAAAAAAAAAAAAGCCATCCAGTCTTCAGGAATTATTCAGTGATCACTTATTTTATGCTGCGATCATCCTGATTCTGACCGCTGCTTCCTAGGGATCTTGTCTGTGGCCTTCCAGGACTGGAAAACACTGCTTTCCCCAAAACTGGACAAAGTGCTCAAGGAAGCGCAGAGAGAAAACCAGCACTCGCGGTCACCTCCAGCCAGCTTTCCAAAAGTCCATCTATAAATTCTTTGGGTGTGTGGGTCTATTGTTTTCCCTGCGAAAATAAAAGCAGCGCGAGGACTTTAGTTCTTGGGTGAAACCTTCCTCCCTAACAGTCGATGGTAGGTTTTTGGCTCCATAACAGAAGAAGGGAAATCTGCAGTGAGCGAGGTTTCCTCGCGGCCGGGGCAGCTGACAGAACGTTCCCGCAGCTCTCGAAGTAAACCGATCCGAGCCTGTCTCAGACAATGGGGCCTTGTGTGAAACAGCTGTCTCGGGGAGATGGCTCGGTGCTGTTGGCCGGGGCCTGCCTGTTACAGAGATCCGTCTGGTATTATCTGACTGGGACGAAACGCCCAGATGGAGCGCAGGGCTCCCACCAGGAATGCGGTCCAGCACCGATGGCTCGAAACACGGGCTCGGGTTTCAGTGGCCCCAGGATGAAATACTGGTTGATTGTGCTTGGAAATCTAGCAGTGCCTCCTGAATTGTGGGCAACTTATATGTGGAATTTTCAGGCTTTATCTGAAACGAACTGATAAACCCAAAGCGTGTGCGGGATGGAGGCAGATTAATTCCACTTTAATTTTGCCCTGTAATAGCATCCCCGTTAGTGAAACTTGGCCTTGAGTCCCCCAGAAGGCCTGGGAGCCTTGGCAGCGAACGTGGGGCTGGTAACGAAACCCGAAATGGGGTTTGCCCGGTTTCAGGTTGAGTTATGGGAAGCTGTGCACCGTCAGCGCTGCGACCGTTGATGGGTGCTATGCCCAGGGTCTCTGCAGCCTGAGGCCTGGTGGGTGGGTGGCAGGCAGAGGAACGCTCTGTGATTTCCTCAGCTCAGTTGCCTCAAGCCTTGTGTGCTTCTAAGCGGGGCAAGGTGGGTGCATCCTAGCTCCTTCCTGTTTTATTCTCATCTTTCTTTTGCAATGACCTGCAAAAGGTCCCTCCCCACCCCCATGCCCCAAGACACACACGCACACACACACATACGCACACACACTGCATACTCTCTTTTTTTAAGGTCTGGCCAACCTGAAATTAGTGACCAGGAAGCGACAGGAATGAAAAGAAAACTGTGTGCAATGTGCCTTCTGTTTAACCTTCTAGAACGCTGGCTGCATTTTGCTTTGCACAACACTGAGCACAAGGAGAAAGGTGCTGGTGCTGGAAGGTCATCTCCGAGCATCCCTTCTGTAGGGGTGTTTCACTGGGAGTGGTCTGAGGCCGAGGGGCACGGAGGCGAGGAGAGGTGAAGATGGGCAGAGGGAAGACAGGATGCCTGGAAGCAGCTCTCCAGGTCCCTGGGCCACTGCTGTTCCCTTTATTCCAGACACTTGTACATTGTAGAGAGGCAGAGATTGCAGAGAGAGGGCCTGACTCGTGGAGCACGGTCCCCGATCACTTTCTCTAACAATAACCAATTTCTGTGAAAGATCATTGCAATGGCCTTCAAATGCAGTATTTAATCCTTCCATATTCCCAAGGGAAATGTTAACTCATTTCATCTCGTTCAGCTTTCAAAGGCTCAAAAACTCTATTTATCTATGTGACGTAGATGCTGTTACTATTTCACGGCTGATGTGAATGGAGCTATGGATCGAAGCGTAACCATCTTTTATGAGTGAGACCCCTGGAGTATGGACTGGGGAAAAAACATTAGCTGAATTTTTGAAAACTTGCTCCTTACAAACAAAATAATATTTCCTCCATGGTTTAGCCCCGTGGAAGCTCTGGTTTTAGTCCATGGGATAATTTCTACTTGAGAATTCTATTCTTTATTCATTCGCTTTTAATAAATTCATAAATTCGTCATTCTTTGTTCATTTAAGTTTTGGCTCCTTTAAGGGAAAAAAAAAGTGCTCTTGTTACATTCAGAGCAGCCCTTGTCAGCCAGGAGTGAAACAGATCCATGTTTTCTGTGGAGACCTTTTTATTGACAACAGCTCTGGATCACAAATGTGTTTGAGAAGCAGCTGGGCCGTTGGTTGGAGAAATTCTTTTCCACGAGGACAAACTCGTGAATTAAAATGTCTCCACTTGGATAATCCCGACTTGAAATCACACAGATTCGGTCTGACAAATCCACATGACTTTGGAGTAAGTGGGTGGATCCACTTTCTTTTAAATTCCTTTTTCCTCCCCACTCCTAAAGTCTACAACATTCCCCCAGGGGGCGGGGAGGCCAGGTGAGTAAAAAGTCAAAAGTTGAGGACAGGGAGGTTTAATTCACCCACAACCTCGTTCAACTTTTCCCAAATGGCTTGGTTCTTCCAGCCTGAGTCAGCACAACTAGTATTATAAATAGAAAACCAAGAGGAAGAACGGCCCCACCAAGACTATCTTAGCCAATTAATCAGTCAAGACTGTAAGGAAAAAGGGGTGCTAGGCACGGTAAAATCTTAAAGAAGCAGAATCTTAGGCCTGGAATCTTGCCGTTAATTAACTTTTCTGGTTAACATAGAGTTTATTGATGAGTCAGTTCACTTCAAAACCTCTTCCAACAGGATCATTGGGAGTTACATCGGCACAGTCTATGCCATGCCTGCTGGTAAAGTCAGACATATAAATAGATGGTGCTGGAAAGAATGCGGAGAGGGCAGAGACAGAGCTGTGCACGGAAATTTGAGGAGCAAAGCGAGGGAGAGGTGAAAGGGGATAGGTCTTTCTGGAGGATGCACACCTGTGCACAGGGGGCGGGGCCCGTGTGGGGCGGGGCCAGTGTGGGAGCCAAGGCAGGAGGCACCCCAGCTCAGTGTTTAGCCTGAGCAAAGGCACTGTGGAGAGACCAGGTTTTGGATTCGGGAAACTGGGGGCCCAAGGCACTGAGGGAGTGGGCAGAGGTGAGGCTGGACGGGTGGCCATTGAAGGGAGTTTCCCGCTTATCCCAGGGATGACAGGGGAGCATGGAAAAGTTTTAAGCGTGAGAATTATATGAGATAAGAAGACCCTCCAGTTAATAGGACCAAACCTCCAAACTGGCCATGGAGGGAGAATATTCATGCTGTGGAGGGGGTGATGGAGCCTTGTATCCCTAATCATGAGCAACCAGGGACTCCTGAGAGGAATGTGGATGTGGGGAGACAAGAGGTGTCGAGGGGTTGCTCAGACGTGCTGCACGAAGGGTTGGTATACACCAGAGTTACAGATTTGAGCAAAATAAACCTATTTTACAGAATAGCTGAACCCAGGAGCACGGATGGGATCACTCGAGGGGACTAAGGGAAGGGGGCTCAGGACCGAGTTTTGTGTTCAACATTCTCGAGGTGGAGGGAAGCAGAGGTCAGGGCCAGAGAGCACTGTGGGTGCCCAGGGGGCTGAGATTCCTTTGTGCCAAACGCAGAGGTCCAGGAGGGGGGAGGGGAGGGGAGCGCCAGACCGCAGGGACGGGGGACCCTGGGAGCTGAGGATGTAGAGAGAGCAAAGGAGTCTGCCCTTTGGAGAATCCAGCTTAAGGGAATGTATTGGTATGCCCCGGCTGCCATAACAAAGTACCACCCGTGGCCTCAGCAACAGAAATCTCTTTTCTCACAGCTTTGTGGGCTAGAAGGTTGAGCTCAAGGTGCCCGTTTGTCCCTAGGCCTCTCCCCTTGGCCTGGTCTTCCCTCTGTGTGTATCTACATCCTGATCCCATCGTCTTAGAAGAACACCAGTTATGTTGGGTGAGGACTCACCCTAATGACCGCGCTTTAACTTAATTACCGATGTAAAGGCCCTGGTCCACATACAGTCACGGTTGGAGGACTTGGATGTTAGGACTTCAACAGATGAATCTGGGAAGACACAATTCAGCCTATAACAGGGGAGAAGAGGAATTTTATTTTAGCTAGAGGGGATCACGAGATGGGGGAGGATTTTCCCCTTAGAATGGGAGCGACTTGAGAATGCTGGCAGCCCTCTCACGTAGGGCTGCAGAGAAGGGCAGAGGTGGCAGAGAGGGAGTAGGTTCTCCGAGCAGCCAGGAGGGAGTGGGCCAAGGACACAGGCAGACGGGAAGGGTGGGCGTAGAGAGCTCTTTAGGACGGGGGCAGTTATCGGTCGCCGGCTGACTCCATTAAGAAGCAATGGCAGTAACTCCAGGCACCTGACGTCTCTGATGCCGGCCACATCACTGCTTGCCCATCACTCATTAGGGCTTTAGGGGAACTGCGTGGGGGGCAAGTGTCAGGAGAGGGCAGAACACTGAGAGTGTTCATGCCTGATCCCCCTGTTTACTTCGTCTCATAGGAGGCAAAGTTATGGTTGAAAATGAGGTAGCAGGGGTCTAGTTGTGAGTGAATAAGAGTCAGAAAAGGAGGGTCAGGGAGGGAGGTGACCAAGACCATCTTGAAGGACTAATAAACAGCTGCAAGAGATGGGCTGAGTTTGGAACCCATGGGTCTGAATGGCTCTAAACCACACGGCAAAACACAGCTCACAGAGCATCGGGTGGGCCCAGCGCCCTGCAGGCCAGATGTGTCTGGCCTACTCTGCACCTGAAGATGGACCTTGTTTTGCTGGAGCATCTGTGGCTCCCGGGGAGGGTCTGACCCTTGATTTTGCAGCGAGTCTGTTTTCTGCACAGGCTCCGGCAGGATGGTCTAGGCGTCCAGCCTTGGTTAAGGTCCTGTCTTCTCCGTGTGTCTCTGTCATCCAGCAGCCAGTTGGCCACTGTTCTAGCTCTGTTAGGTGGGGAGATATGCCCAGATAGGCATGAAAATCTGGGGCCCTGAAGAATTGTTGTGGATTTCTTATGCGCACAGACCAAAGGCGTGATTCCCCCACACACTGACGCTTGTCTAAGCCTGCCTGCATGAAAGCCACCAAAAAAAGAGGACGTTCAGTCAGCTCACACTGTTGGGGAGAGATGATGGAGCGTGAAGATTAGCAGGATAAATAATTCCCTGTTTGGGATCATGTCACCTTTTAGTTTCCCAGGTGAATGACCAAGAGCTAAAGAATGTCGATAGGATATAGGAGTTATAATTCCTGCTACATCCTAACAATTTCCATATATGATTTCATTAAATAATCAGCAATCCTATGAAGATAGCATTATGATCGCTTGACAGACAAAGAAAACAGAGTCTGAGAGTACAATACATTCTCCCAAGCTCCGCAGCTGATAAGTGGTATTTCTGACTCCAGTGCCTATTCTCTTTCTGGGATGTCACACAGAGAGGAAGTTAGGAAAGGAAGCAGACCAGGGGAATTAGGTGTAGGCGGCAGGGCCTGGGACGTGTCCCACCAGCCTGTCCACTGCAGAAGCTTCACCACTGGTGGGACAGCCAGACGGACTCCTCTGTATTGATAGGTAGTGTCCAGGTTGAAGATATAAATGCTGATGGTGGAGCCGGCATAGTCCGTAAGAACTGGAAGCAGTCAAAGCAACCAGTGCTTCTGGCCTGTCAGCTCTAGAGGCCTAACCCTTCTTGAATATTAAATGCGTATGTTGGTTATGCATAAGGATATTTTTTTCAAACAAAGGGTCACACATATTTATTCCTGAACCAAGCTACTCATGCAGAAATGTAGAAACAAAGAAAAAAATCATTTTCCCAATAAAACACATCCAACGGTCTAGATAGTCGGGATGTTTTCAGCTTGACATGGTAAGATGCTGGCGACTCTGATACAGTATAAATATGTGTAACACAGTATAAATATATATATAGTATAAATATCTCCCACGCGGTTCCTTATAGACCCAGCTCAGTCTCATCCAGTGTCTCTGATTGGAGCCGGACCAGATTTTATTCCCAGTTTTTATCCAAATCCACTGGGGAAGGGGATGATTCTGCTTTCGTTTCATGGCCAGGAATCCCTTGATCCTGAAAGTCTTGTGACAAACAGATTCAACCACACAGATTGTGATGGCAGAGAGAGGGAGCTAGGCCTATGGATATAAAATAAGGGTTTTGACTCAGCAAAAAGTCAGACACGTCCCCGGCGGAGACGGCCTTTGTTTTTTACTCGGCTACCACTGAACACTTGAGAGAAACTGTTCATTCCCTTCACTCCTGTGCCTTTTATACCACCTCCTTGTTCCCAAAATAAAAATGGTACCATGTGGGGGTCAGTGGGAAGGAGGAGGTGTGCTCTTTTCTAGATGTCTGGGTTTCTGATTGAACATAGCGAGGAAATTTTAAATCGTGGTTTTCATAAAAGACTATTTTGTCTTTCTCTGCTTCTCATTATGATGCATAGTCTTTCAAAGAAAAAACAAAACTTGAACCTTAAACCCACCATCTCTTTCAAGTGACCCCTGGTTCCTGCATTCTTTTCGTGACTGAGATTTCTTTGTGCGACAGTCATTTTCGGTAGACGTGCTTTGCCCTCCTGCCCTGACGTAGGACAGGGATCAGACTTGCCGAACTTCTGCAAATTCCCCCACTGACTGGTTACAGCTGCCCCCCTTCTCTCCACTGGCCGTGGCTAGAAAGTGTGGATAAAGGAAAGAAATCATGCTCAGAGGCCTTCAGTTGAGTAGATTCAGAACCAATTCTCAGTAAGTGTTGAGGGAAAAGGGCACAGCTGGACCAGGGCCCCAGGGAAGACACTTCATACTTTGAGCCCAGCTTTTCTCAGCTAAAATGATGACATTGGCCCTGCCCCACGGGGTAGGGATCACATTAGATGTGCGCGTGAAAGTGCTTTGAAATACAAGGTAATAGTAATATAAATAGGCAGGTTTTTGCAAAAACCAAACAGTGATGGCCTTTCTGATCTTCCTGGCTTTGTGTGGTGAGCTAATCCAGGCCTGTCCTCTCTGCTATGATTCCCCCAGAGCCACCCATTCATCGTGGGATGAGAGGTCTCTAAGCTTAGAAGTGGGGGAGTTAATAAAGAGATGCCCACTTCTTACACAGAAGGAGTTCAGTTCAACAGCGTTTTGGGTTGTTGTTCTGCAGTCCCACTGAGGGATAGACTAACACAGGAGCTGGGAGGAAAGGAAAGGGAGAAAGGAACCTGAAAAAATTCACCATCAGCGTTCTTATAGGCATGCAGGGAAACCAGGGTTCTCTACATGCAAAGAGCGGCAAAGCAAGACAAGGCCTAATCGGTGATTACATGTGATACAAATAGATGGAATAAATCATGGTTAAATGGCATGCCTGGGGTGACACAGCAGAGATTATTATTCTGGAAGAGGCAGAGAATGGGCCCTAAGGGAAATGGATGGTAAAAACTATTAACTACATTTGGATGGAACAATCTGGAAAGACTGTGTGGACCAGAGTGTGAGGAAAAAAACAACTAAAGGAAACCCCAGGGGCACATCTTCCTCCTGGATGGACAGAGCCTTCAACCGCCCATTCTAGGCCGTGGGGTCTCAGCTGTGCTAGAGGGGTTACCCCAATCTAACGCTCTCCTTTGCTCTCAAGAAGGCCCTTAGCTGTCGCCTTTCTAGGACCAAAGGAGACACCTTCATAAACTCCGGGGTGGGACTGGGATGTTGGTTGTCTGGTCTAGTGGTTTCCTTTAGGGAGGGAGGCAAAGGGGACAGAAGTAGAGAACAAATACTTTGTCCGTAGGGCTTCCCTTCACTGGAGAGGGAGAGAAGGGAAAAAAAGAAAGAAGTAGAAGTTCAGAAGCAAATTTGAAAAAAACTAACATTTGATCCTTTGAGGGAGAGCACATCCATTGATGTTTGCTCTCTTGCCCTTTTTGTACTTTCATGTATTTTAACTTTTTTCCAAAATAAAAAACAGTGACATTTTCAAATGATGATTACTATAACAGTTTAGTCCAGAGCCAATTTCATATTGCAACGGATATCCACACAAACCACTTTTGTTGTTGTTGTTCTTTGCTTACTTTCCTTTTTTAAGGAGAGAGACCAAGAGAACTGAAAGCTCTCTGATCACCATTTAAAGAATTCACTGTGCTTTGGCTCAATCATACTTCTTCCCATCCATCCCAATTCAAGTGATTCAGCAGATCCCAAACACGTATAGCCATGTTTGTATTTCTGACGTCCATCTCCCCCACGTCCCCTCACCAGAATGGAATCCACAAGGGCAAGATTTTGTCCTCATCACCGTGTCACATCCATGCAGCACAACCTGGCACATCGTATGCCCTTATTCAATATTTGCTGAGTAAATGAGTGAATTCCCAGAACCCACAGGGAGTGTCCCCGCACCAGCTTTTGTGTAGATCCCACAAGTCCTTTCAGGCTCCTTTGACATTTTGGCCTTGGCTTTGAGGGCCAACCCAGCCCCTGCGAAGTTAATTGCCACCACGTACAATAAAATAGTGAGATGCAAGGCTAACACCTTGGGAAGATGTCTTGTACCTAGGCCTCTTCTGGAACTTTCTTTCACCAGGTTGGGCTGTTACATGCATAGGAAAGGCCCACAGAGGCAGCCTGAATATCTCATTTACGCTTGCTCCCTTATCCTTCTTTTCCTAGCATCCCTGAGAGAAGTACTTTTCTTTCCACCCTGCTGAAGGCTGGTATGGAACATTTTAGAGTAGTTTCAAAATGACATTCAGGGCTTCCCTGGTGGCGCAGTGGTTGAGAGTCCGCCTGCTGACGCAAGGGACACGGGTTTGTGCCCTGGCCTGGGAAGATCCCACATGCCGCGGAGCAGCTGAGCCCGTGAGCCATGGCCGCTGAGCCTGCGCGTCCGGAGCCTCTGCTCCGCAATGGGAGAGGCCACACAGTGAGAGGCCCACCTACCACAAAAAAAGAAAAAAAAAAATGACTTTCAGATTCTTCTTTCTTCTTAATCTCATTTCTTTTTTTTTCAAATATTATTTATTTTTGGCTGAGTTGGGTCTTTGTTGCTGCGCGTGGGCTTTTCTCTAGTTGCAGTGAGCGGGGGCTACTCTTCGTTGTAGTGCGCGGGCTTCTCATTGCGGTGGCTTCTCTTGTTGCGGAGCATGGGCTCTAGGCATGTGGGCTTCAGTAGTTGCAGCACATGGGCTCAGTAGCTGTGGCTCGCGGGCTCTAGAGCACAGGCTCAGTAGTTGTGGCGCACGGGCTTAGTTGCTCTGCAACATGTGGGATCTTCCCGGACCAGGGCTCGAACCCGTGTCCCCTGAATCAGCACTTAACCACTGCGCCACCAGGCAAGCCCTTTATCTCATTTCTTTACCAACCTTCAGCCTTTTTTTTCCCTACTTTTTACTTCCATTGGAGTTTACCATTTACTTTGTCTTTTTTACTTCCTCAAAGCCTATGTAACAAATATGAATTTTACCTTCAGAAGAAAAGAGTTATTTCACCCACCAAGTGAGTGTCCAATGGAAAAAGTAAACGAAAAAAATTTTATTAGAGCTTTCTTAAGATCAAAGTGAGTTTTTAGTTCTCTGGAAAAGAAAGCGTGGAGGACAAGGAAGTAGGGGTAATCGTCTGCTTGTCCCAGACCTCCTGGTTCATGGAGACAAATCCTCATCTCCCCACCCTGGGCCTAGGAAAGGACACTAGAAATGCAAGTAATCCTGGAGCCAGCAGGGAATTTCCATTCAAGAACGTGATGGTAAAAACCTGAAAAACAGAACGGCCCCGACTCTATTCCCGGTGTTTTCGCTCTCACCAGACCATGCTGAGTGAAGATGTCCCTTGCTTAACTTCCAAGAAGACATCCGAGTTAGCCCCTGCCTACGTGGTGGGTATTGCCCAAATGATTGTTTGCAGCAGTGCTTTCCCCTCATTTGAGAATCGCTGGCTTATTCAGCTCATCTTGCTATGCGGTCCATTACAGAGCTTAGGTATCTGGGTGTCATTGAGAGCCATTAGCTCAAACTCTTGAGGTGTATCCGGATACCTCAAGTTTCTCTCACAGTCCCCAGGAGCTGTACAATCCCAGGCAGCCGATTGGAGACCTGGGTTCTGGTTCTAAGCTTTTAGGAATCATTCTGAGATTTGCTGGTGTCACAGTCCTGCCCTTCAGCAAGATCATTCAGAGAGGTTTCCAGAAACCTCAGAGCTTGCCTAAAGCCATGTGTTCACTTAGGAAGTGCCCCTTCCGATCTGTCTCTGACTGAACTGGGACAGGTCCTTCAAAGCACATACCTGTCCCAGACAACCAAGGATACTGGTTGCCTATGAATAATCCAGACATTTTTTTTTTTTCTCTTCTGGGCAGAGCAAGTGTGGGGCCCACAGTCGCACACCCACAGTGGAAGTGTGGAGTCCTGGTCCTCAATAATAAACATTTATTGAGCACTTGCTGTATAATCGGATCCAGTCCTAAGCAATTCACACACATTGCCGCTTTTTTTTTTTTTTTTTTTTGCGGTACGCGGGGCTCTCACCGTTGCGGCCTCTCCCGTTGCGGAGCACAGGCTCCGGACGAGCAGGCCCAGTGGCCATGGCTCACGGGCCCAGCCGCCCCGTGGCCACGGCATGTGGGATCTTCCCGGATCGGGTCACAAACCGGCGTCCCCAGCATCGGCAGGCGGACTCTCAACCACTGCGCCACCAGGGAAGCCCCCACATTGCCGCTTTTAACCTTCACAACAACCCTGCCAGTAAGTAGGTACCCTTAGCCCCATTTTACATATAAGAGAACAGAGATTAGGTGACTTGTCCAGGGCAGTAGCTAGGAAGTGTTCCAGCAAGGATCCTTGGCCAGTCAGGGCCAGTACTCTTAACTTCTGTGGTGCCCTGTGCTGTCTTTTCTGCTTTGGGGTGTTGAGAAAAGGAGGGAGACCTCACACAAGTGATTGATCTGTTAAAGAGGAAAAGGTAATCATCCCCAGAGATTTTACAAACAGATTGAAAAAATGTCAACTCCTAGGCCTGAAAATTTGCTGCCTGGTGGCTCTCAAGGGGGACCTCCGCTATCCCTGGGGAGGTAATCTCTGCACTATAGCTCTGGTGTGACTGGTGACTTCTAGAGTTCAGAGATGCCCTGGTCACATGTGCGGGAAGGCTGAAATATTTGGGTAGTGCCCAGGGGGTGGGCAGCCGAAATCGTTATCCAGCCTGGCAGCCTTAAACAGAGGAGCAGATGACTAGAAACCCCAAAATGAAGTTGCTTTTCGTTGTCTTCTCAGTCTTTGTGGGGAATGAGGTCAAGAAAGGGAGATCTAATTCCACTCCGAGTCTCAGGCTCGGTAAATTCAGAACAAAACTACAGCAGCAAAAACGTTGCTTCAGTCCCATAAAATCTCTCCCTGTGAAGATCTCCAAGCGGGCAAGCACCCCTCGGAGGCTCCCCCGCTCTGGCTTTCTCTGTGGGCGCCGTTTCCCCTTCCTTCCTGCCCGGTGCCCAGTGCCGGGGGGCCGGGCTCCAGCCGCGCAGCAGCCCGGGCCCCACCGGCGTAGGGAGCGCCTCCGGGATAACGCGGAGCTCGGGATGCTCGGGATGCTGGGGCAGAGGCTCCTTTCTGCTCAGCTCGCCCATGCGCTGAAAGGTTCTCCCCTTCGACTGCACCGGAGGCAAGAAGTAGCTTGCAAAGGGAGGATTTTCAGCACAGTGCACAGGGAATTAAACCTCTATGAACAATAACGTTGGTCTGTGGAGTGGAAAAGCAGGGGCGGTGCTGGCGTCCCCTAGGCAACGGGCTGACAATGTTCACTCCTTAGACAATCTTGCAACTGGCCATGGCTCTTTCCTGACAGTACCAGTGGCTGAACTCCGGAAAAATAATGAAGGCTATGGATGGGATATGGTGAGTGCCACGAGATTCCCCGCTCCAAATTAGGGCTGCTTTTCTTGTGTTTGAACTCGTATTAGAAAAACAAGCTAGCAGACCATGACTGCTGACACAAATAAATCCATAACTGTACTGGCAAACACTTGAAATTCATCCTTGCAGTAAAAGGAAAAAAAAAAAAAAAAAAGCAAAACTATTTGCCTCCTTTCCTGGTAACATCCAGGGCTGTGATGGAAAACTCCGTTATTCCTAAGAAAGATGCATGAGGAGCATGTGTTTTTCTCCAGGTTGGTTTTCTTCTTTAACCCAGGAGCGTCTGTTCCATAGACCGCAGAGCAACGGCCACGACCGGGCTGTGTGCGTGTGCGCGCGTGCGGTGTGCATATCGTTTTCCCTAATTGCTACAGCATAACTTCCTCTTTGCTTTACCAGACTAAGTCTCAGCAATGAGACATCACGTGTAAACTTCTTGTCTGTTTGCTTTTTTCAGTTCTAGGGAAAATCCGAACTGCAGTTGGCAGTGCCCAACTTCTTATGGCCCAGAAATTCTACCAGTTCAGAGAACTGTGTGAAGAAAACCTGGTAGGTATCCTTACCCATCACTACCATTTTCCCTGCTAGTACCACGAGAAGAACCTGTTGTCAAGACCGGTCCACCTAAAGTAGAACCAAGTCACAGCCCATCGGACTCTCTAACCTGGAATAGAGAGTTTTCTGATGAATCATATATTTCCTGCTTTTCTTAAAATTAAAAATATTTATGTTATACTTAAGTAATCTTTGAAGAAAGAATCCAATCAGGCTAAAACTCCATTCCCCTCCCCTTTTTTGTTCGGTAACTGAAGACTTTCCATTTTCCTGGCCTTCTGATTTCATTATTCTTACCAAACTATGGAGAAGACTGATACGTAAAAAATAATATTACAGCAAAAAGATCATTTTCGATAATGAGTTTCTTTCTGAAATAGCCATCAGGGCTTATTTTCTTATCAGAGTTCTCTGTTTTAATTCAAGAATCAGAAGTGGAAGGTGTCATAAAGTATAGATTTGATCTCCCTGAGACCAATGAATCATTCATCCTTCTTGGACATACAGAAACAAAATAAACCAGGACAAAGAGACAAAACTAATACTAGCATCAACAACATTTTAAAAAAATTACCAGCAAAATACAAGGGCAAGAGCTTCCTCACAGAATTTTTTTTAAATGCTACCATCCCTACAAGTGTCATTCCACAAACATAGCTTTCATTGGTCAATTAATGATCAAGTCGGATCTAAATAAAGAAAATGAAAAGCAACTAGTTTATCTCCTGGAAGGTTAAAAACATGAATCATTTGCAATCGGATTGACCCAGACTATGATTTTAGAGTTCTAACCACATCTTGTTAACAAGGACAAATACAGACCGCAGGGAATTTATCTAGACAGGGCTCAACCAAGAGCAGATACAAACCCGGCAAAAGTTGGTGCTCTCCGTCTCTCTTCACCAGGCTTTTCTTTTTGAACCCTCCCCTTGGGGCTATCCTTTCCTTCCTCCTCACCCCCACCCCTGACATCTATAGTTTGTTTTCTCCTCCCTCAGCAAAAATTACCTGACCCTTCTTTCAGCGTCTCAGAAATTCTATTCTGAATTATGAGATAATATATATTAGTAGATGTATTGATAAGTGATTCAACCAATATCTTATTGAGCTTCACTACGTGCCAGGTACAGAATTCCTGCTAATCTGTAAACTTGCGGATGTGTCACAGATCTTTTTTTTTTTTTTCGCGGTACGCGGGCCTCTCCCGTTGCGGAGCACAGTCTCCGGACGCGCAGGCTCAGCGGCCATGGCTCACGGGCCCAGCCGCTCCGCGGCACGTGGGATCTTCCCGGGCCGTGTGCACGAACCCGCGTCCCCTGCATCGGCAGGCGGACTCTTAACCACTGCGCCACCAGGGAAGGCCCACAGATCTTAATTAATATGATTCTTTGCTCTTGTAAAGAATCATACGTAAAAAAGTTCATATAAAGCCATATTTCTCAAACTGGCCAAAAGACACAGGCGGAGACCAATAAGTACACGCTACAGGGCAAACACAGCACACCTTTGAAAAGAATTATAGAAGCAGGAGCAGAAGCGCACTGTGTCCTCAGAGCTTTTAAGTTTATGATCTGGTTAGATCCTCAAAGCAACGGTCTGGAGAATATAGTGACATTATTTTTATGACGGTTCTACCGTTGAGGAAAATGGGCCTGAAAGAGCTCAGTGACTTGCCAGGGCCGCGTGGTAAGAGGCAGAGCCAAGGTTCAGATCCCAGTGTGTTCGACTTCAATCCCTGTAAAGGCCCCCCAGGATTTGAGTCCCCTCCTCACCCTGCTGGCTCAGCTCCATCTCCTCTGCAGCAGGAAGCACGGTGGCCTGGTGATGGTACCACTTAGGTCCACAAAGGTGCATTGAAGCAGCACTGAGATCGGTCACCCCAGGCCCAGCTCTGCTTGCTTGAGTTCTTACTCTGAGGAGGACACCTGAGAACACTTGCACCTTGTCTCCGACTTGACTCTCGGGCATAGAATAAATGCATTGCAACAAAAGTCAACCCAGGGACCTGGCCCGCCGTATCCTTCTCAACCTCTACCACCTCTGACCTCCAAGTGGCCTGGTTCATACTCAAGCGGGCTGTGCATCTCCTTCTGCGCCGGGGTGTCACAGGAGCCTCTGATTCGGAGACTGGCTGAGCACCCAGGCTCTTTCCCTCTGCTTCCCCATCCATCCCCTGGAGGCTGTGTCAGCAAAGAGAGTCTTGGTGGGAAAGGAACAAATTACCCGTGTTACAGAGTTAAACGACCTCTATCATTTCATCGACTGATGCACTAAAACAGTTTAACCAACGGAGCTTGTGACCTAAAAGACTTCGGTGAACTTCAAAGTATGAGCAATTTAGCTTTTAGTTACCAATAAGATAAGGAAATATATTGCGAGATCATAAAACTCCATTTGACAAGTACTTTGTCAAAGCTATTATCTGTCTATTCTGAACCTAGATATTAAGAAACTTTCTTTTTAGTTTACTAAATCAAAGTACTACAGAGAAACCCTCTTGTTAATTCAGATGTCATTAGAATAGAGTTTAACACTGACCCAAATACTTACAAATTTTAGAACTTACTTATTCCAATGATCTATGGGTAGTTTTAAAAGTGTAAGTTTATAAATATATTCTTTACTTGTATTTATTTTGAAGCCAGACCAATAATGCTAGTCCATGAAAGGGGTAAAACGTTCTTTCCAACTTATTAACTTTGATGGTCACCAACCTTGAGCTTCCTGAAATTCTGATGATATTTTCATAGGGCTGATTTTAAAAGTACAAACTGGCCTCCAGTTATTATATGGCATGAGACTTCACAGTCTTTCCAATTGCCCAGATTCCCAGAGGTAACCAAAACGGACCCCTGCTAGAAACTTTTGGCAAGTGGGAGTCCCACCCATCTGCCCATGAATGCCTTTAGCTACTGTTGCAGGTAGTAACCAGCGATGAACACAACACCTTCAGTCTTTAGTTGTTTTTTCTGTCTCAGACCATATAAATGAGTGGTTCATACTTTCTAGTACTTGTCAGGGATACGTGAATGAGGGCAAAGAAAGTCAATCCACAAACCAAAGAATGTTTAATATTATCTAGCAAATGGGTCACTACAGGCATCTATGTGTGTGTATAGACAAGTGTTCTCACATTTGCCATGTTACGTTATGGTCAATTTAAAACTAATTCGCTTCCAAATGATTTTGTCCAAGTACTTATATGATAACATGACTTCCTACATTAGAGATATCTTAATTGTTAAACACACAGTAGTTTGAAAATCCAGTTCTTTTATTACTTATCATTGTTTGCCCTAGTATTTTCACTCAACATGAGTATTAAAATGAACTTTACTTTAGATTCCTTATATGTTCTCTGAGTATGTTGGATGGCATGGAGTTGAATACTGACTCTAGTACCAATACACTGTATTTTTTTTTTTTTTGCAAAAGGTATTTTCCTTTAAATATAGCTTTAAATGCATCTTGTCATAGATCATACATTCTGGGATTTTTCAAATGTTTATAGACTCCCTGCCATAGCGTACTGAAGGATGTAATATTAACAAAAGAAGAATTTTACTTTGACATTGAGAATCACTGACTCCAATGTGTATAAGATGAATGTATAAACTTATCATTTGCAGTGGAATCTTTTTTAAAAAACCAAACTCAGAGAGAGTATAAACGTGGTTGCCAGGGGCTTGGGTGTGGGGGAAACAGGGAGAGGTTGGCAACACGGTACAGATTTTCAGCTATCAAATGAATAAGGTCTGAAGATCTAATTACAACATGGTGACTATAGTTGATAGCAGTGTATTGTATAACTGGGCTTCGCCAAGAGAGTAGAACATAAATGTTCTCACACACACACAAAGATAAATACATGAGGTGATGATGTGTTACTTAACTCGACCGGGGGAGTCCTTTCACAATGTGTGTATATATCACATCATCACGTTGCACACTCTAAATATTTTGCAATTTGGTCAATTATTCCTTAAGAAAGGTGAATATGTATATAAGACATATATAAAATATGAAATGAATAAAAGGGCCATCGATAGCCTCACTTCTCTCTCCTATCTGAAAACCAAAAGGAACTCATCCTCCTTGCGTTATTTGAAATATTTGAAAAGGCCGCCTTGGTCCTGTGCTTGTTGTCCTAGATCATCACCTCTAAAGCGCGAATGTTTTTCTTTCTCTCGTACAGAATCCCAGCGCTCATCCGAGGCCCACCTCCCAGGATTTGGCGGGGTTCTGGGACATGCTGCAGTTGTCCATAGAAAATATTAGTATGAAATTTGATGAACTTCATCAGTTAAAGGCCAATAATTGGAAACAGATGGATCCTCTTGACAAGAAGGTAGAACAATGTCGATTTTGTATGGTTCATTTAAAAACCTGCACAAACACTGGACAGTCTAAATAGGCTTCTGCTTTCAGTCTTGCTGTTTACAATGTGAAATGGAGCTGATATCATATCAATTTCATTGTAATGACAATGTTTACATAGTAATCACTTGGGATATTATCTGTAATATGTTTCAGGCATATTTTTAAAGAAAAACCTGTCTGTGTGAATTGGAAAATGGGAATGTGGCTTTTTTTGTTAATTAAACTTTAAGTTAAACCATTTTAGTCACTGGAAGGAACTGCCTCCATTTTGCTTTTTAAACTAAAATAAATGACATCTTCAGTGCACGGTTACATACAGCAAGAGCTCAACTTCCTTACACCCCTAGCACGTGCTTCCGAGAAAATAGGAAGCCCTGCAAACTAACCGACTTTGATAATCATTTCATAAATATAGTAATAAAGAAACCACTGTTGTTCAAGTGTAAAAATATACACACCGTAAAGTTTCACAGTAATCATAAATGTTGGGATTTTTTAAGAGTTTTACTGTTGGTTGGTTTGCCCTGGGGAATATCGCTCACTGGGTTCCTCACGCGAGAGCGTAGAAGTAAAGACTCAAATGCTTTTACTTGAATTAATAAATGGCAATTTTCACATTTGATTACGGCGGGTCCACCAGGCTTGCCCAGGTATCCAATGTCCACCTCCCTAGGCTGGCCAGGCATGCATGACTTTTTTAACCCTTTGCTTTCCTATGGCCTGAGGTCAGATGTTCCCGAGAGATTCACCTTCTAAATATTAGGCACAGCTATACTTGTGATGCCCTTTTCCTATCCCTGCACCTATCAGAGAGCAAGCAGCAGTCCAACCTACTCTGCTGCTGCCCATTATAATACCAGGGTTCTTGGGGTCCACGGGCTCCCGGGAGAAATCCAGTGCCAACAGCCGGTGCATCATCAAAGGGGCCACCGCTCTCATCACTGTCCCTCATCTCTAATTCTGTCACCATCCACCTGTGGGGTTTTGGTGCGAAGCATCAAAGTACCATTGATGTCTGTGTGGCCTCTCACTGGGGGAGCCAAACATTTGCACTCAATCTAGTTTTCTTTAATCTGGGTTTAAAACTGTCTGCTACGTAAGCTTTTAAATTGGTCTGATTTTAAGAAAACACTACAGATGTACACACATACTGGTGACTGAATTTCTAGAGCTGATCCACCTGATTTCTCACTCATGGATTTTTAAAAATTATAGTTAAAAAATAAAATGTGCAAGGAAAGGAAAATATGACTAAAAAGTTTCCAAAATATCGACTGAGTTACCCAACAATGAAGATTTTAAACGTCCAAAAGGAGTGAAGCTAAGAATTGATATAGGTAACCTATTGACACAGTAAATCATTAGTTAACTTGATATCTAAATCTTCACGCACGTTGTCTGTCATCAGAGCTTTGCATCAGCCCATGAACTGGAAGGGAAACAATGAACAAGACAATCAGGGTTGGTGGACTATGGTTTGCACTCTGTGCTCCCCTGTTTTATCCACACAAGACGCCACCTTAAACAGCCGGCGGGCAACTCCAGTGCAGTACGTTAACTAGGGCTTCACCCAGGCAAGCAAGGAGGAACACAGAGAATGCCCTTGGGAGAATCATGGAATCCCTAATTTAAGATACTTTTCACATTTAGTTTTATGAGAATTAGGGTATTTTATTAAAAAATGAAACCATCAGATTCACGTGGACCTTTGTGCAGCCTGAAAACTCACCATCTTTTTCCCCAAAATCCTTTGTGGTTTAGATTCCCTTCTTTCCCACTGTACTTCTTTCTCCAGCCCAAGTGATATATGGCTTTTGTTTTTGCAACTGCATTTAAACAGAGCCACCCGTTTTCTAGTTTGCTGCTGCTAGGGGGATGAACTCTTTCAGTCTTGTGTTCAGTTTTCATGGCACAGTGTCTGTCCCTGTGATGGAATTGCCCTCTGGGCCGCCACAGTCGCCCCGAGATCCCTAAGGCGTGACGGTCCAGCAGGATGTTTTAGGAGCTGACTCCACTACCCGGGAGGGTAAGGAACTGTCCAAGTCCTCCCTCCAGGGTGACCCTGCCCAGTGCATTGCTGTGTGTTTGTGTGTGATGTGCAAACGGGTGTAACTCACTGTGGCATCAGCAAAGCTAAACGAACGCGGGCTTACAATCTTCTTCCTCGTTTGGTTGTTTAGGTTTGGGTGGGCCCGAGGAGAGGGCGGGGATGTTTTTAAACTCTGAACCGAGCTCGCACCCTCCGCCTCCCTCCTTAGGGGGATGCAGAGTTCTAAGAGGCGACCGCTGCCACCCTTTCCCATCTCTGGCACCCAGAACAGTCTGGAGCCTCCAGAGAAAAACCGCAGTAAACGTGCTGGGAGCCGCAGCCTTTCAGCAGGCGGGGGGGGGGGGGGGGGGGGCATTTTAAATACCCACATCCTTCCCTTGGAGAGACCTAGTTCTGCCATCCAGCTTTACCCTTGGCCTTAAACTTACCGGTATTTTTTTCCCCCTGCAGCTTTTGAATACGCAAGCCAGAATAATGAAGAAAAAATATATACATATCTATACATGTAAATATATATATATATATATATATATATATATATATATAAAGTGAGAGATCAAAAATAAACCAACCACCCCTAGGGTTAAAAAAAAAAAAAAAAGTGTGCTAACTACTGACCTATCCCAGTTTTTCCCAAGCTTGTCCTGAGAAGCTGTGTAATGTCCTGAACCTTCTGCTTTGATCAGGAGCGAAGGGCCCCTCCTCCAGTGCCCAAGAAGCCGGCGAAGGGCCCCGCGCCGCTGATCCGGGAGCGCTCGCTGGAGAGCTCGCAGCGCCAGGAGGCCCGCAAGCGCCTGATGGCCGCCAAGCGCGCCGCGTCCGTCCGCCAGAACTCGGCCACCGAGAGCGCCGAGAGCATCGAGATCTACATCCCCGAGGCGCAGACCCGGCTCTGAGGCCCCCGGCCGCCGCGCCCCCGGCCGCCTCCTCCCCGGCGCCCGCCCTTCGCCTTCTTGGCCCGCCCACCCGTGTAGACGCGGCCCCTCTAGGTCACCCGCCATCCTCCGTTCTCTCGAGCTTGTCTGTCCTTAGATTCCAGCAATATCGAACCATAGGGTATCTCAGAAATCCAGGATCCCGGGGTGGGGGGGTCCCCAGGGGGGTGGTCCCCTCGGGACCTCGCGGACTTCCACCCGAAAGAAACTAGGAGACTAGGGCTCCGATCCCCCTGATTTCCCCGACACGCTTCCTATTTGGGCAAGCAGATGGAACACTTGATTTCCAACCTCAGAAATCACACACCCTGTCACCGGAGTCGGGAAGTGACACACCGAGAGGGGACGCAGAGGGGCTGGGGGGCGGGGGACCAGGATGCGGAGTGGGGGAAAGAGAAGCAAACCCTGCGGGTGCCGGGGGTACCTGCGTCGCTCACAGCTGCAAAACTGCCTCACTCTTGTGTCATCAGTCACTGCTTCAGATGTCTCAATCAGCAGAAGATTGTCAATCCGATCTTTCAGGGATATCCATCTATTCTGAAAGGCAATAAAATGAAGATAGGCAAGGCAAGACAAAGGAAGCACTGCTAGTTTAAAAGACTACATAAGGGATTTTTTCTTTTGTCCTATTCTTAAGAAAAGTTACACCTGAAGTGTTTTATCAGCTTTTCTTGTACTATGTGTATTATATTGTTGTGATGGTGGTGGTGGGGTCTTTAGGGGAAAGTGTTGGTTCTATTAATTTGTTAGTGTCCATCCTGGGGGCCTACCTAATTACACAGAGCTAAGTACATCTCTGCTTACGGAGTGCTGTACATGGCAGCCGGGCTGCTTTCTGCGAAAAGTTGGGATTTTCCTAGCATCCCCTTGGAATGCTACACATCCGTCTCTTTTAACCCAGTAGTTCATACGGCAGACGTCTGTCTTCATCAGTCTTTTCTCACTGCTCCACAGTCCTAACACACCCCCGAATAAGGATTTTGTCCTGTGTCAAACCGGTAAAATAAGCTTTCTGTCCCAGTAGACATGCTGCCTCGTTCCAAAGAGCGGCCACTTGTCTTGAGGTCCCAGGTAGAGAGAGAAGAAATTTGACCTGCGAGGTTCAGAGGCCACATGGAGGGGGACAGTGTCATGATTCCTAAACACTGAAAGAAACCCAGGCTTTTGGCAGAGAATGTTGATTTCCGTTTTTAGTCCTGATGGATGGCCAGTATGACTTTTGCATCCAGCTCAAGTTATCTTTAAATGCCCTCACTCGTAGCAGTTTAAGCACTTAGAATGAGGTGATCTTAAATGATCACTGGCGTTTTATCCAGCTCCCTAAAGCGTTAGAAATTACCATTGAAAAATGAAAGACTTTTAAAAACATACATCAAATACTCTTGCACCAGAGATGCTTTTTTTTAAAAAAACAACAACAACAACACTCTCATAGCCAGGTGCTAATTTAATTTTATTTAAGCAATTAAGAGAGGTGATGGGTTCTGGCAACAACTATTTTCACGGACATATTCTAAAACCACTAGAGAATTCGCTACCTCTCAGAGCCATTGATGCTTTGAGCTATGTTTATAAACAGGGCACAAATGTTCACTGCTGTGGTTTACAAGACAAGGGCTACTAACATTTAAAAACCAACCAACCAACTTTTAACTAGGGTGAACAAAGCACCTTTGAGTGCTTTATAAAATTGGAGCAGACAGAGAATTTGAGCTTCAAGTATTGCTGGTTTTAAAAAGAATACACCTTTTCTTTACTCTAGCAGCCAAGGAAGGTCACACAAAGTTTGCATCAAGTAAGGCCAACTGCCACCTTGGGTAGCCTATGGTCTCATTCAACCCTGACAGTGACTCGGAACTCAGATTAACGTGAAGGAAGCCACACCCATTTGAAGACCAGATGTCCCCATCCACAGCTCTGCACCGTGAGGTAGAGATAAGATTTGGATTAAGAAATAGATTTCTAATACGATTCAAGATCATCCTACAATATTTTCTTTGCAAACTGGTTTAGCCCAGGATATTTTAAAGAGAGACAAGAGATGGCCTATTTATCTTGTCTATGTGAATGGTATTTGTATATTCATAAGCTATTTTTGGTAAGAATTTTAAATCTTTTAGCCGAAGGCCTCCAGGCACCATGACCTTTGCCTTCCTTGAAAACACCAATTGTACAAACACTTTATAGAAGGCTAATTATTGATGTTAAGACATGATCCCACATAAAGCTGCCTGTTAATCACTTGCCCCCTTAAGCTGACATCCATGACCATAACCTTTGTTACATTGTTCTTCTGATGTAATTTGTAGAAATGTTTTTTAGTTCATATTGGAAAATGTATGTACCCTGAAAAATTACTTATTTTGTTTAACTTTGGTATAAAGGTGTTTGGGCATTTTCTTGGGGAGGGGGGATTACAAAAGAAGTTTGTCTCCCACATCAAAAAACGTTAAAAGAAATTAAGTATTTATTATATTTTTTGCAGATGTTTCCATACAACTCACATAACCTTTTTGTAAAGAGAGATGAAGAAATGGATTAAAGATTTTTAATATTTGAAATGGTAAATAGAACTAATTTATTTGTACTATATTTCTGTTATTTATAGATGTTTCCTTAATGTTTTACTGTGCATTACCACTTTAATTTAAGCCTTATCCTTGTGAATTTACCATTTCTTTTTTAAAACCTGTCTAGATGCATATTTTAAATAACTGGAATGTAAATCACTAGCATATCTGAATTCCCAAATGTAATTTTTAAAAATTATTTTGGTTTGGAAAAAAAAAGATTCATTTGAAAGCCTTCAGATGGAGGGGTGGGGAACATTTTTATGGCTTTATGAATTGGAATTTCATAGGCTTATCTACCTAGACTGTGTGTGGACAAAAAAAAAAATTGTAAATAGATGAATGTTTCCCATAATGTATAAAGAAATTAATAAAATACTTAATGCACTGCTTTCAGGTCTGTGTGTTTTCACTACAGAGTCCTACTTCTTCTAAAATATAAGTAATTGCCTTTGGGGGGGTGAATAATTAAGCAGTTAAGAAGCATATCATTGTGACTTTCATTGTAACAACACATGTACTAGTCCAGGTGAGCTGGTGGGTAGACCTTGCACCCTATGGAAGGGCTTTAAGTACCCAAAACTAAAAGTCCTTTTACTGTGATGATTACACGCATCTGAAAGTTTCAGGTCAGGAGCTGTATGTTTTATGAAAGATGTTATTAGCTTCTCAAACATGTTCAAATCTGTATAGATTTTTACCCACGTGGATTTCTTTCAAAACACTTCATCAGTTTTGTTTCCTACACGTTCTCTGGGGTAGGGAAAATCAGAATAATGCATTGTGGTCTTCATTTCATCCCCACAGTACTGAAAAACTGCTCCCTGAGGTTCGGTCACTCGCCCAGCATGACACAATTATTAAGTGACAGATTTGAGTCCAAAATCCAAGCCTGCGTTCAGCTTTGTCTTCAGTGAGGTCTTTAGCATTCTTCTCACATTTAGAATTGGTAATTGCCACTGTCAATTTCCCCTGGTTTTCATCTAGGTCGTATTTGTAAGCATTACTTTATACACAAAAATACAGACTCACCAAAAACAACAAAAAAGTAAATTAGAACACTTTATACAGTGGACTTGCACTGATCTGAAAATGCCACAACCCTGAGACCTGTGTCCACAATACTTGCTCCCACCAAGTTCTTGGGCAAAGCCATACATCTCTATGCAACAAACTTGGAAACTGTTAAGCAGATAAGCCACTTTGTCCGATTTTTATACATAAGCAAGACCTGTGCCAGTCACCAAAATAACACAATGTACTTTTGAAAGTGCTTCCAAAGAACAATGATCAAATGGCCGGACGCGGGCGAGGTTGCAAAGATCTCATTACTTTGGCTCATGCACTGACCGTTCACGTAGTGTGAACTGTGATCATACTTCTTGACTTTTAGCAAATTAATTCTTATATTTTATCGGGGCTCCTTAAACATTTCAGCCAATCCTAAAACAAAATGAGTTAGTTTTTGCACACAGAAATTTGAATTTCAGTGAAGCAATTTCCCATGTTACAGGGTCCACTCCCGCCCCACCCACAGCAAAATGTAATTTCATTTTTTATAGATACTGAACAAAATGGTTTGAATTTCTTTTTGTATCTTTGAAATCCACACCCTTGAAAATATAAACTGATTTTGGTTTAAATAAATGACATATGGAAAATCCTACTGTCTGAATGTGTTCATTCTCGTATGCCACTGTTACCAAAGGGTACCGAAATCCACCTGGGGTTTGTTCAATAGGCTGTTTACCTTTCAGCTACTAAACTAAGATCAGATTAACTCCTTTTGCAAACAGAAACTAGTGGCCCAGGCTGAAAACTCTCTCTGGTCCTAACGCATTTACTAAGTTTACAGAATAGGTCTTAAATTCCTCTGCAAGTCACTCATTTCCCCTGAAGCAGAGAGAGGAAATAGTGTGCTCTTCCCTGTCAGGGCTTCCTGCTGGCCCAGGGAGGCATCATCAGAAAACCACAGGGGGGCTTCCCTGGTGGCGCAGCGGTTGAGAGTCCGCCTGACGATGCAGGGGACACGGCTTCGTGCCCCGGTCCGGGAAGATCCCACATGCCGCGGGGCGGCTGGGCCCGTGAGCCATGGCCGCTGAGCCTGCGCGTCCGGAGCCTGTGCTCCGCAACAGGAGAGGCCACAACAGTAAGAGGCCCGCGTACGGCAAAAAAAAAAAAAAAAAAAAAAAAAAACACCAAAAGTCAAAGTCTGCCATGTAGCTGATTAAACTGTTGCTGTTCATCAAATGTTTTCACTAGAACAGATGAAAAAAATGCCATTCTTCTGCTTCACACTTCTAGTCTGCCTTCAGGGAGAAGTAGATACTAATGTCCTCTTTCCGGATTACTCGATAGGTAAATCAGTATCACGAAGGAGCTTCTATAGAGACCTCAATAAAGAGATTCTTCCATAGAAAAACTCCCCTTGGACTTCCCTGGTGGCACGGTGGTTAAGAATCCACCTGCCAATGCAGGGGACACAGGTTCGATCCCTGGTCCAGGAAGATCCCACATGCCGCGGAGCAACTAAGCCCGTGCACCACAACTACTGAGCCTGCACTCTAGAGCCCGTGAGCCACAACTACTGAGCCTGAGTGCCACAACTACTGAAGCCTGCGTGCCTAGAGCCCGTGCTCTGCAACGAGAAACCACGGCAATGAGAAGCCATGCACCGCAACAAAGAGTAGCCCCTGCTCGCTGCAACTAGAGAAAGCCTGCCTGCAGCAATGAAGACCCAAAGCAGCCAAAGGAAGAAAAGAAAAACTCTCTTTTTCACTTTGGAAAGGAGGAAGGGGGAAGCAAATAGAGTCTTAGTTTTCTCTTGTGATATAAAGAGGGAAAATGCATTCTTTCTATTGAGTCTAGTATGAGGAGGTTACAAACAATTACAGGTTTTGTGGTCTTAAATCCTGGTGCTTTCACTACGTCTGAAGACCAATGCTCTGCAAACAGAAAACATTCCTGCATAGCTAGCCTTCTGAGATCTACACCCATAATGATCAGTTGATGAGTCCTTCCTTCTTCCTGGGACATTCAAGTCCAATGCCTACTAGCAATTTCTATTATGAAACAATGAAGAGAAACATCTAGGGAGTTAGATAATACTGTGGATGTCCCCATAAAGTACATTGGAAGAAACATCTCTGAAGATTAAAATATTCTATTCACTGAAAAAAAAAGGGGGGGACATTTTAGAGGGGTTTTAGTCTTAGGGAATAACCTCTTGCTGTAGAAAATGTTTACTTCTATAAGTGACACTTTTTAAAACACCAGTTTCGTCACTTCATTTCCTTTCTAGAATAAGACCTAATGTACTTTGCAACCTCAGCCAATACAATGTCTGTTTGCAATTCCCAAGCATGAGAAGAGGCAGATCTTAAACAAAGGTGAGAAGGAGTTTAAATAATTTACTCTTAGAGTCCTTTGGAGGGAAGAGAGCCTCGCTGCCTTCACTGCCTTTGCCGGTGGGAGTTGACAGTTCTCTTCTCTGCAGCCTGGCCCCTGGCAGGAGCAGGACCTGGTACTCAGGGTGAGCCTGGTACTTCTAACGTTGAACTTGACAAACTTGAAAGAGCAACTCAAGGGCTCCTGACTTGTTTCTTACATTAGTCAAGCAAGGTAATGAGTCTGGAATGTCTGAAAGGGAATCCTTTCCAAGGAGCTTGTGTCTGTTCTCATCTTGAGTCGATGCCCCAAAGATCCCTTGACTAGCAGTTTGTTCAAAATGAAATCATAAAGAAAGCAAGCAGTCTTACAGAGAGAGTGAAAAATTGATCAGTAGTTTGGAAAATTGGAACATTGGAGAGAGGCTGGCACAGGACAATGGGGATTTCCAAACTGACTGAGCATGTCTGTTAAGCACTTTGGAAATAGTGGTGAAGTGAGGAATAGTTATTCAGATAATTCTGAGTAATTCTGGACACAAGGAAAGAAAAACACCCTACTAATGGGGACCTAAGCCACCTGTCAGTGGCTGAATTCTTCATGTATTTGCTCTCAAGTTCACTTCATTTAAAGACAGATTCTGAGGAGGCCAAAGACCAGCTGTTCTTCTAGCAAAGGCAACACATTACAGTTAGGTTAAACATTCAACTGAGAGAATCTGAGTTAAATATTAAGGTAATGCTTACCTACAGAAATACAAGGTCTTGACCACACTGGGAAAGTTGGTGTACCGTCCCCAGAGACAGTCATTCTGACGAACTGCGTCACCTGAATGATTCTCGTGAAAGAGGCCAGGTCCTCCACCACTTCTAGTATTGAAAGGTGTTCATTAGATAATAGACACAGAGAAGACCGGTCTCTCCACCCCTTCTACACCCTGGGATCCCTGTTGGCTTCATCATGCCGTAAAGATTTCCCAGCAGGATTCCTGTCAGGGACTCCAGATTCACAGGCAGAGAGGATCCAGCTGGGAGAAAACAGAGGCAGAGGGAAAAGTGCCCACACACTCCAGCGGAAACACCCACGTGTCACCTTGATTGTAACATTCTGACATGGGGTTGGTCAGAAAGCATTGCCGTAAGCTTATAAGACATTTACAGATACTCTCAGCATTTCTCTTAGAAACTGGACTGACCCTCTCATCAGCCTCATGCTGCCCTGAGTAGACCTGTCTGCCCAGCAGGGACAGGGCCGTTGGGTAAGTGGGGAAAAGCTTGGGCTACAGAGCCAGATTGCCTCGGTTTGAATCCTTTGCTCTACCATATACTAGCTGTGTCTTCTCAGGCAAGGTACTTAGCCTCTCCGTGCCTCAGTTTCCCCATCTGTACAATTAGGATGAAAATAGTACTTGTTTCACAGGGTTGGTTTAAGGATTAAATGAATTAATATATGTAAAGTTCTTAATACGGTGCCTTGCACATGGTAAGCATTGGATAAATGTCCACGAGCACCATCATTATTACACATTTACATTTACTAAGAAAATACTGTTCGATATGCATTCTGTAACTTAATCCTCACAGCAGCCCTATGAGATAGTCACTACAAGTGAATTAGGGAGCACCTCAAGGTCACAGGTAAGTGACAGAGCTAGCATTTGAATCCATCTAACTCTAGATGTTTTGTATGTGCGAGATTTTTGTGCAAGACAAAGCAATGCATCTTTTTCTTTTCTTTTTTTTCTGGTGAAAAATGTACCCATATGAAAATTTCAAACAGAATAAGAGTGTATATAATGAAAACAAGCCTCCTTTCACTCCAGTTCTTTCCTGCAATATTCAACATCTTTGAACACTTTATTGTATACCCTCCCCCAATTTTTCTATACACATTCAAGTATATATTTTTCCTTTTTCCACAGACTGGAAGCATACTACACACATTCCTCTACTGTTTGCTTTTTCATTTAGTAATGAATGCTCCATTTCAGAACACTCTGACCCACCCATTCTCTTTAATGGCTCCATAGCCTTCCAGTTTATGAATGAACCATAAAACATTGTTAGTCCCCCTACTGATGGACTATTAGGCTGTTTCTACCACTTGCTATGACAAACAAAATCTGCAGTGAAAAGCGTTTTACAATGTATCTTCAGTGCACCTGGGAGTGTATCTAAGGGTTATAGTCCTAGACAAATGGACGGGCGTTTTTGTTTTTAAAGGTTGCCAATTGGCTTTCCAAAAGGGCTGCCTCGATTTTCATTTCACCAAGCAGGTATGAGTTTTAGCACCTACCCTTGCAAACAAGGAAACAAAGCATTCAAAAAGTAAATTCAGAGGCATGCTTAAAACAGCAACCACAAATGCAGGCACCTTCCAGTTGACTTTCAACAAGGAAGGAAAAAAGTCGCTAGAAATGTGGAGGCAGATTTAATGTAACATCAGCCCCAAGGTGTGAACTCCTCCAGGAACTGGGTTTATTTGCACAGCCTTTACTTAGATGGCAGCCTAAGATCCCAACGAGTTCCTGCAGCAGAGTCTAGGCTAACCCTGGGACTCATCCAGGACAGGAGCAGAGCAGAAACACTCTGATGGTCAGTAGGTTTATACCGGGACACCAGCGCCTATGCATGGTAATTCTGTTTTTTAATTATTAGTTTTTTAAAAAGTAAAACTCCAGAGACTTCCCTGGTGGTGCAGTGGTTAAGAATCTGCCTTCCAGTGCAGGGGACGGGGGTTCAGTCCCTGGTCAGGGAGCTAGATCCCACATGCATGCCGCAACTAAGGAGCCCGAGAGCCACAACTAAGACCCGGAGCAACCAAAAAAAAGTAAAATTCGACACCTAAAAAGGCTTTAAGATGATTTACAGAATTAAATCATAAAACACTGAACAGTTTTAAAATAAAAAGAAATAAGAAAAAGAAAATTGCTAGATAAGTAAATTCACCAAGCTCCCAGGGTCCTGAGTTGTGAATCCTAAGTTTCTTTCTAAGCTTCCTGATAGTCAGGGCAAAGCAGTCAGCATTTTTTTACAGTCTGTTTTCATTCAGTTTGGAGATACCAAAAGTTTAAAAATCCCCCTTCTATGCTCAAAGAGCTACAAAACTGATTTTGCAAACCTAATGTGTGAACACAACTGCCTCGCAAATCACAGCGCTGACCATGTAGAACGAAGTATGACGACTGTGTCTTTATAACCATCCCCCTTTTATTTAAGTGGTTTGAGTGATTTTTTGGTTCTTGGCAAACAAATGGCCCCAGAATAAGACAGAGTTAACTGACATCCTTGTTGAGACCGACATCCTTTGAGTTCAGTCCAAGAATGTGTCCTTCCTTCTAGGAAGTAAGCAATATTTCAGTGGGTCTTTTTTTTCTTTTTCCCCCCCTCTTTTCTTTTCAAGCAGACCTCCTGACAAATAAGAGGTCCTCCTTTTCCTGTTCAGACAGGCCTACATCAGAGCGTGTGACTGTTGAGACCTATTTGTCTTTGAGCAGGAAATCTTTGTTTCCCAAACACATCCCTTTGTCACGCTAAAGGCTGCAACCATTTCAGCCCAGCAGTCTCAGCGGGAAGACACTGCTGTCCCCTGGGGCTGTCACCACCCAACACTGGTGTCTGTGCTGTGACCTGGAGGGCAGTTTCAGCTGCACTTGGGCAAACAGTCCTGTGCCTTTTAACACACGCCAGGACAGTAGATTCTTCCTCCGTGTGGGGATGCGCATAGAGGACTTCACACAGCAGTTAGGGTCCGAAGGTCTGGTTAATAGTTCAGCCCCAGACCTGAAAAGATGGCTTTGAAGTTGAATTTATTTAGCCCTCCCCCCACCACCCACAAGCGGGTTCTGACTCAGTAGGTCTGCTCTGAGAGCCAATTTGCCTTTCTAACAAATTCACCGGGGGAGTCTACTGCCAGAGTCCACAGGCACTTCCCGCAGCAGCTTTCAACCGGGGAAGAAATCTACACAGCAAATCAATTACATCAGGATGCGGGAGGCAGGAAGGGCCAAAGGCATCTGTGTTTGGGTGCAGCCAAGGTTGAGAACCTCCACTGTAGAGGCATCTTAAGCAAAAGGAATGGGTTGATCAAAGGCATGGAGGAGAGACGGAGCAGTGACGTAGGGGTCAATCGCCAAAGTACACAGGTATAGCTAGAATGACAGGTGCTTCACGGGGGTGTACTTTAACTCATACACCAAGGCAAGGACAAATAAGAATTCGTGTGCTATGCACACACACAAATTCTATCGTTACCTAAATCATGACTAGGAATCTTATGACCCACTTGCTAGTGGGGCACAATTTCTCCATTTGTATCTAAGGGGACTTAGTCTGGGGCATAAGTGAGCATGTCTGATGAGCGTGAGGCTTCCCATTGAGGTTAAACATCTCTGTCAGTCTGGCTCTCATTCTGAGAATTAGAACCCAGAAAGTTCAACATCATACAGAGTATTTATATGAAGTGACTAGCTTGCATCAGTTTATTTCCCAAAATATACTTTGCAGTAAAAGGTGGATCAATTACTACACACCCGAGAGTTTTCCACAGTCACCTAGCACAGACAATCACATATTGTAAGAATCACTTAAGATGACAGTTTTCTCATCTATCACAATTTTAGTTCATTGAGACTATTATAACAAAAATACCATAGACTGGGTGGCTTAAGCAACATTTATTCCTCACAGTTCTGGATGCTGGCAAGTTGAAGATCAAGGCACCGGTAGATTTGGTGTCTGGTGAGGGTCTGCTCCCTAGTTCATAGATGGCTAAGGGAGCTCTCTGGGGTCTCTTTTATAAGGGCACTGATCCCATTCACAAGGGCCCCACCCTTATGATCTAATCACCCCCACACACAAAGACTCCACCTCCAAATACATTGGCAATTAGGCGTCAGCATAAGAATTGGTGGTCAACACAAACATTCAGTCTATAGCAGCCACTTTCCTGCTCTTCAGTAACTCCAGAATCTCGAGAATATTGGTCACGTGTACTCAATTATTTACATAGTAATCAGTACTATTCTCCCGCAGGGGCTTAAAGCCTGAGAGTTCATATTCCTACACAACAAGAAGACAGTGCCAGTTTGTGTCACAAAAATATCCTCAAGCTTTGGTCTGTGATCAGACTCCTTACGTTAATCAACCTTCACTACAATGAACTTCCTGTACAGTCATATTTTAGACTCTCTCCGGATATTTTATATAAGAGATTTGAACTATAAGGATGAAACCACAGATACTGAACTTTCCAGGACAATTTAGATGTTAGAGATTTTGTATTTAGATGTTGATATCGATGGATATACAAATCAGAAAAAAAAAAAAAGTCCTTTGTCAGACTAAGTGCCTCATACTTGGTTCCAAAGCATACTGTTCTCCACTTCATCAAATTCCGGCTCCCCGCTTCTCCCTCACCCAGAAGTCTATGCAGATTTTTCTACAGACCATAATTTGCAAACCTAACTGACTTCCAGAGTCATCCTCCCTACTTTTAAAAGAGCTCTCAAGCCTGTTGGTCATGCAGACGTATGTATATAGATAGAAATATCAGAGATTGTGTGGGCTTTCCATGGCCCTGGAAACTCAATTATTTTGAGTTATCCTTTCTGTTTTCCCTCCTCCCCATTCCAACCCCTACCTGCGGAAGTCCCAAGTAACTGCCCCCAGGATTTCTACTAATTCTCAGGTAAGAGCTTAACGTCTGTGGTCTTTTTAGGTCTTTGGGTTCCTGCTACATGATGTTTATATTCTGTATCATGTTGAATTGGCCTCAGACTCAGTCTCTTTCCTATACACACATACACACACACACACACACACACACACACACACACACAAATCTCACAGCATGATATGATTCTTAGGGTCTGGCAGGGGACTTCCCTGGTGGTCCAGTGGGTAAGACTCCACGCTCCCAATGCAGGGGACCAGGGTTCGATCCTTGGCTGGGGAGCTAGATCCCGCGTGCATGCCGCAACAAAGAGTCTGCATGCCACAACTAAGACCCGGCGCAGCCAAAATAAATTAATTTAATTTAATTTAGTTGATTAATTAAAATAAAAAAGGCCCGGCAGGATTCTGAGTGCATCCTTCAGCCATCCCTCCTCCATGGAGCACCTGGGACCAGCTTCACTGCACTGACTTTCCATAGCTCCCCGTCTTGCTCACCTCCCTCCCTCCCTCAGGCAGAATAATGAAGTGTCTCTCCCTGGCCACAAATGGGACAATTTGAGCATCAATAAGAAAATAACTGCAATAGATTAAAACGCATCAAATATGTAAAATCCAGGAGTTCATCATGATACTCGACACTTCAAGCTCTCAGCCCAGCACTCACAGAGTCTCTGCAGTGACGGAAGTGTCCGTGTCTGACTGGAGCATCCTTCCTGCAGATTTCCTCCTGGGAGATTACCTCCCAGGTATCCTCCTAAGTGGGCCCTTTCCTATCACCCTATTTAAAATCGCACACTCCCACATCCACCCGACCCGCAGACACCTCTCTCTCTTCCCTCCTTGTTTTTCTCCACCTCTTCTCACCATCCAACCTACAATAGACAATCAACAAAATACATAAATAAAAGGTCCTCTTCCCTTCTCCCAACTAGAAAGTAAACCTGAGGAGGGTAGGGATTTTTCTCTTCTGGTCTGTTTGAATCATTTTGATATTTCCAGCACCAGAACAATGCCTGGTGTATAACAGGCACTCAATCAATATTAGTCGAATGGATGAAGGACAGTTGAAGTTATTTCTCACCTCTTCTGTTAATAATCCATCACTACTCTCATTTCTTCTATAAAAAGTTGTTGCAGTTGTTTGTGTTTTCCTGTTAGGTTAAATATAGAGGAATTAAAGTCAAAAGGGCCTGGGGCAACTCAGGATGGAGTGAGCATCTTTACTGCAGGAGGCAAGTAAGGTAAAACCGCTAATTCAGAGTGAAAGATGCTGATGAAAATGTAAGCCTGTCCCCTGATACTCTCGGAAATATCGGGCAGGTGCAGGGGTGGATGCTAAACTCCCCCCATAGGATGAGACGGGAGCTATAGTGCTTTGGGAAAGATTTTTTTTTTTTTTTAAGATGACTGCACACAGGAAGCAGAAATATTTGGAGTTTGAGGTTACACAAAAAGGGGGACACATCCCAGTAACTCAGAGCTGGCACACTGAGAATTCACAGGATGAGAGAAATATCCCAAAGCAAAAAGCAAACCTTTCCATGAAGCCAAAATGTTACTAAGTGCTCTGTGGAGCAATCCGCCTGAAATCCGCCTCCATCCACACATGGAAACACTGAGGTGCAGAATCTCAGGTGTCTCGGGCAAGTTCACAGCCAAGCCCATGACACGTGGCTGAACTGGATTTCAACTATAGCTTTGTACCCATCGACTGTGTGCCTAGAGGCCCGCCAGGATTGACTCATATACTGTGGGTGTATAACCCTAACTTTCCTGTCGAGTTCATGCCTAAATGTCAGTACGATTGAAGCAGCAGGCGGAGCAGAATCCAATACCGCTGAAGAGCTGTCTTGTCTGGGAGATCATTTCAGCCCAGAACTCGAATCCCAGCTCCGTCAGGTCCCAGCTCCACGCCTTGGATGAGCTCATCCAGCCTCAGTTTTCCTGTCTGTCAAAGACATAGGATGATACCTATTTTACCTACTTCACTGACTACTGTGAGGATTCCGTGGGATGACGTTTCACAGGAAACCTTCAGCAGAGTCCTGGCACATGGTTAGCGCCCAATAATTGGTACCGTAACATTTTTGCAATAGCAGAAGTTTTGCATTTTTGTTTCTTGCACAAAGGCTTGAAATTGGTTTAGTTACAACATCTTAGATTAACTATTAAATCTAACAGCTTTTAAACCAGTTGGACAGGTTACTTCGTGTTGTTGTTCATTTTTTCCACATTAGTCATGAAGACCGGATGCCAGATGCTCATTTTACCCTCCAACATTCCTCAATGTATAATCTCAAACTTGCAGCCAAATTGAAAGACTTTGACAGTGGTCATATACCCACATATACCCACTGCCCAGCTCCTACCGTTAACATCTTCCTGGACTGGTGGTATCACCCATCTATCCATTACTCATCCCTCTCCCAGCTGGCCATCTCTATGTTTTTTAATGCATTTCAAAGTAAGTTTCAGACATTTACATCTGAACACTTCAGCACCGCTGTCTCTAATTAAAGTTTAATGTTTGTTTACATTTTTTAATCCCTGAATTTTGACATAAAAGGTACATTGGAGATCATTCAGTGTTATTCCCTTCATTCCACAGATGTGGAAACTGAGCCAGTATGTGTGTTTTCTGGAAATGGCATTGGCTTTGAGAGTGATGACCCCAGCAACGTTCAGAGCCATGTTTTAGGATTTTCTCCATTTTATTTTTCAGATAGTTTTTTTTTTTTTTAAGACTTTGTTTTTGCAGAGCGTGTTGTACAACAAAATGGACGCACCAGCTGCCTTAGCAGAGGCCTGTGGTCACCTCCGAGCCAGGGGTAGTATCACCTTTCCCTAAATCACACGGTTCCCCTAATGGAACAAACAAAGGTTACCACTGCGGAGCTTCCCCCGCAGGGCACCTGGGCCTGCGGAGTGACGGGGTTAAGGTATGCTGAGAGCAAGGCGGGGGCCGCTGGGTTTTCCCAGGCAGGGCTCTCCAGCCTTGAGCTGCCACATACACTGTACAAGTGGGACCGCTTTCCGCGTCTGTGGTGGCGAGAAAGGATTGGGAAGTAGGGCCCTACCAAGCCATTTGACTGTTCTCACTCCACGAAAGCAACGGATTAACAGACTCAGGCAACCTTCTCCTGACGGTACCACTTTTGTGAACTATTCTTCTATCTTAAATGTCCCTTTCTAGAAAAGGTTGTGGAAAAACTAGTTTAGACGCCACCTAGTCTAAAGGGGGGGGTCTGAATATAGGGTAAAGTACATGCCAGGTTTGATGGCAGGGATAGCTTGAGCGTTCCTCACCAACCTCTGGGGAGAGGGGCGGTGTCGGGTTAGGACGAATCCAGTTTGGTTTTTGTTTTTATTTTCTTTTTTGGGGGGTGTGAGGGTGTGGTGGGGACCATGCTGCCTGGCTTGAAGGATCTTAGTTCCCCAACCAGGGGTCGAACCCGGCCCCAGCAGTGCCAGGGAATCACCAGGACTGATCCAGTTAGGTTGATTGTAGAGGATAGTTGAGTGCTAGCCACCCCCCGACCAAGAACATGGGTTCCTATTTGGGGTCTGACAGAGGAGCCCCTGGTCTCAGCCTGGCTTCTGTCACGGCCCTTTGGCTTCCAAGGGCTGGAGGCCAAATTCAGGGTTGGAGGAAGGACATATCCTTCACGAAAGCCACAGGTGGTCCCATGTGGCTCCAACTCTTAGGATTACACGATGTTGGCCCCGTTGGTCGTTTCTCCCGCGCTGGCCTGCAGCTTAGCTGTGTGAACACTTTAATGTACGCTTACAGTGACAATAGGGACACAAAGGGCAACCCAATGTTCCTTTCCCTTCTGTCTCTTCACCCAGACCTTTAGCCACACCGATGGGGCCTGGCTGGTCCTCACTTTCCCTACATTTCGGAGGCCCTCGGCACGGAACCTGGATCACTGACTAGCAAGAAGTCTGGGGTGGGAAATACTGAAGCGGAGCCAGGGCCGTTCAGGGGCGCGTAACCTGAAGTCCCACAGGGCTCCAGGCTCAGAAGGGTCCTGTGCTTGGTTTAATGCTCTGCTGTAACCATTTACAATTCCTAATCATCGTACCTGCCAATCTGTGTTTTGTAAGTGAAGACCAATGGGACGGTGGTGGGTGGGTGTGCACGAGCGGAGGGGATAGGCATCGTGTGTGTGTGTGTGTGTGTCTGTGTCTGTGTCTGCAGCTATTCCCGGCTGCTCCATCCTCACATCGCGGTCCACACGCCCATGAGCACAGGACTCCAATGGACCCATGATGCCTGGGGGATCGGCGAGCCTCAAAGTGGGTGCCAGGTAAGGTGCTAAACCTACACCCGAATCATCAGAGGAGCTGATGGTGCCAAGCTGCCATCCTTTCCATTCGAACCAGAAAGAAAGCAGTGACATTCTAAGAAACATGAACAAACAAGGAGCTCCATCAAATTCTTTCCTGCTCTCATTACTTCCCTGTATTAGCCAACTACTTACACCCACAAGGATGACAGAAAAGGAAAAAGGGAAAGAAAGGGCGGCCCATGGTTCCTCCTCCCTCCAGCCCCTCTGTACTCTGTGAGCTGAGAGAATGTTGGTAGGATGTGAGCATATTAAGTGAAAAAACAAGTAAACAAGAATGTACTTTTATGTACTGTTTCCAGTTCTAGTAAGAACAAAACGTACATGTAGGAACAAGCTACGAAATAGAAAGTGTGTCATTTGGGTGATTTTGTATGTGTTACATGCTGTTATATTTAAAACTGGCATTGCACAATATAAAGATGGATGGTAAAAATTCATGCTATTAATTTAAAAGGGTAGTTTTTCTTTCCTGAAAACAAATAATAGAAAACAGCACGACAAGTTGACAGAAATGAGAAAGCTTTACATTTTAGTACCTTTAATGGAACTTTTTTCCCGTTTTTTGAAGTGGTCCCACATGTGTATTTTGCACCAGGCCCTGCAAATTACAGAGCCAGCCCTGAATTTGAATCATGGAGCCTAAACACCTGTATTTGAAAGCTTCCTGCTGAGACATTCTGAAGCAGGCAGAATCTCGAAGCTGGGTGCTGTTTCAAAAGCTTCCCAGGGCTCTCTTCCCACCACCCATCCTGCCCCTCTCCCCTTTGGCCAGTAGAGTCCTGAACACAAAGGTTCTCCAAGCACAAAAATTCTCAGCCTTGCATAGCTCTGGCTCCCTCGAATGAGACTTAAACTATTCTTCAGATGTCCTCAGTGTTAAGCACACAGTCGCCCAGCTACTCTGAAAAGACTGCTCAGTTTTAAACGCACCACATCTTGCCTTCAGAGGCCACACATTTTTATTCCTTGGAGTCGTAAGGTTCTTTCCTATCCAAGTTTCTAAATGCCCCTCTGATTTCTAAGTTTACAATTACAGTCACTTGCCTAATCAACTCCAGGTTTTCTTGGAGCTCTGTCCTCAAGAAATCTCATGGGCCCTTGAGCTGCTCCCCTGTTCTGTCTCCAGTGAAGGCCAACACACCTGGTCCTGGCAGGACCAGCTGGCACTCCACCGCCACGAGGCCACGGGTCCCCCTCTCCCGCCTCCATCTCCTGGAAACACCTCATCTTTCCCCCCTTCCCCGTCCCCTCCCCCCACCCTGCATCCTCTTCATCAATTCCCATTCCTTCTACCTGAAGCAAAACACTTGGGACTCTCCAATTTATGTGTCTGTGTGTGGCTTGTGGGATCTTAGTTCCCCGACCAGGGATGGATCCCATGCCTCCTACAGTGGAAGTGCAGAGTCCTAACCATTGGACTACCAGGGAATTCCCTCCAAAATTTTAACACAGACTCCTCTCTTCCCTGGACTGAAGCGTCATCCCTAAAGTTTAGTCATCCTTTTGATCGTTTTGCCCAGAGAAAGCGGTCATTTCATCATTTGCAGACCCCTATATTAAACTTTTTACTTGCATTCTGTCACACAGTAAACATTTTACTTAAGTTTATGATGATCCGATTTTAGGGGACTTTCAAACAACCTACAGTTATCAGATCTATATGTATTAGTATTTATGTCCTTAGAAAGTTAGAGCTTTCAGAGGCTGAAGAGGTAGATTTAACGCAACCCTTTAGCTTTACTGGTGAGAAAAACCAACCTGGAGAAGTTAGGGTCATCCCGGCCTAGTATCACTCTTAGTTCTTCCGAAGTAAAGCTCAACACTCTTCCTTCTTCATCAGGCGGCAGCTTCGGTTATAAAGTCGTTACTGAACCAGGTTTGTTTTGCCCTACGCGCAGCTAGACAAACACTAAGACCCCAAGCTCTCTGCAGCAGAGAGAGGGTTTATGCATAAGACAGCCTAACGCAGACAGAGGAGAAGAAAGTCTCAGAATCGCCTCCCACGAGGCTGAGGGCCTGGGGTATTTATGGGATGAGTTGACGTCCCAGGCGTGGGGATCGCGGAGAAAGGTGATGGGAAACAGGTGCGTCATCCTCGTTCTGTGCAGGCGCAACTCAGCCACAGCCTGTGTACTTTCAGAAGCGAAGGCGCTTGGCATGATCTGAGGGTGGGGTTTTCGGCCCTCTGCCATCAAAAGGTTACCGAGCACACACTAGAGCATGCCCATATGGAGGGTCAGTGGTCCCAGTTTCTTTTTTCTTGCAATTTTTATTGGAGTATAGTTAATCTACAATGTTGTGTCAGTTTCAGGTGCACTGCAAAATGAATCAGTCACCTAATACCTACATCTACGCTTTTTCCTTCTTTCCGTATCCAGTCTTAACCAGCTCAGCTCCGACTAGACACAGCTGATCCAGGTTCTTGGAAAACATCTTATTGTTTAGGCTCCCGAGCAGCTTAGAAGACAAGCAAGGTTTTTGCAGCGACATTTAAAAGGACCTTGATTAGGGAAGGCAGGTTACAGGTGAAACGGATTTAACTAATGATTACCCACGGTATCGCAGTCACCCCTCAGTTTTCCTGGGGGGTTGGTTTCAGGGCCCCGTGGATGCTCCAGTCCCTCATATAAAATGGCCGTAATACAGTTGGCCCTCCGTATCCGGGGTTCGCATCTGCAGATGCAGAGGGCTGAGTGTATATCAAAACCACAGAAGGCAGGAAGCTTCTGGGTTCACGAAAGCATTCACATGCAGGGAGGGTGGAGTACCCAGTTCCATGGAGATAGAAGCTCCTGTGCTGGGGACCCTTCCGGACCTCACCCGATGTACCTCTTCATCTGGCTACTGTATCCTTTATAATCTCCTTTACAATAAACTGGTAAAGGGATCTAAAACGGGGTAAAGAAAGAAAAAAGGAGGGCAAAGAGTGAAGGAAGAGGAGAGTTGAAGGAGAGAAATTTTCCCTGAGTCAGGAGGGAAGGAAACAAAGGCAAAACAGCCAAGAATGGGCACATGAGATTCTCTTCAGCCAGTTCTTGTTTCTGGTTAAAAGACTGTGATGTGTGAGAGTCTCTGGAGTATAAAACAGACATGAAGAAACTGAGGCTTGGACAAGTAAGTAAATTGAAAAGGTTACGAGACAAATCCAGTTTTCTTATCTAAATAGTCCCCAAAGAGCCCTCCAAGAAGAAATGAAAAAAAAATGTCAGTCATAATAAATCCAGCATCTTTCAGAAGAACAGGGGGAAAAAACTATCACAAAAGGCACAATGAGATCTCTTCAGAGGATTCCTCTTAAGTGAGCCCAGAGGGAGAAGGAGAAAGCAAGTCAGAGGCTCTGGATGGTCTGCCCTTTAGTAACTGAGAACCAGTGTTATTTTGAACTTTGCAGGAATGATGCCAGTGGTAAAAATTCAAACAGCTAGTTTGAGAGAGATGATGATTACCTAGTCTTCAGCATAGCGCCCACCACTCTCTCCAGCGTACAACCCTTTTCTGAAGCCCTCCTATCCCTGCTTTGTAGAACATCCTCAGGGAGAAGGCAGTAGACACAGCATTAGGGGTGGGGGACCTGAACTGCTGCCGTCGTGAAGACAGGCTGGAGGCAGGAAGAACTGGCGGGGCCAAGCCTGGCAGGACAAGATCAAAGGCTGAAACGGGATTAGGAACCTGCCAGGCGGCTGTGTCAGGCAGGACTCTGCACCTGGCCAGGTAACGGTGGATGTGTGGAGGTAGATTCATTCTATCTAAGATGCAACAACGTTTGTAGATCAATCTGCTTTGCTCTAAAACATTTAAAGCGTTTTCCCCTCGTTACTTCATTTAATCCTCTCAACAACCTTGAGATTTAGGTTTTATATTCACCAAATTTAGAGAAGCAGCAGCCAGGCTTAGAGATGACAAAAAACTTGCTTGAGGCTACATAAATTCAAATCTCTTTCACCTGTGCCCCCAGTTCTAAAATACCTCCCGAAGCAACGTGAAAAATACAGTTTTCTTTTTTCTTTTCTTTTTTTTTTTGACTGCGCTGCACAGCCTGTGGGATCTCAGGCTTGCAGGATCTCAGTTCCCTGATCAGGGACTGAACCTGGGCCACGGCACTGAAAGCCCAGAATCCTAACCACTAGGCCACCAGGGAACTCCCTAAAGCATTTTTGAAAATCCAGATACAGATGTATAAAATCCTGGGGGCCAAAACTGCATGGGCCTTGAAAGGGAAATAAAGCCTAAGGACTAGTATTGACTTGTAATTCACCGTAGAATTTAATTAAAAATTTAAAAAGACTGGATGTTATCTAACCTATCACCCTTGCATACAAATGTGTCTTGGTAAGGAACAGTGCTGTATGTCTGTAACTCAGAATGTCCAGTCCGTATTACCCTCGCCCACACTTGTTATTTGAGTGCCATTGTGATGGACAGAATATACAGCACTTAACAGCTGCTGTACTGATAAGAGTTCCTCTACACTGAACTGTTTCTCCTGGTTACCCAGCATCAGGCCAGCAGACATTAATTTAGGTACCCGCATAAATGTCCTCGTAAGTGAGCCTAACAGCTCTAATCCTCTATTGGCAGAGATTTGAGTTACAAAGAGGGACACCCCTGGACGCCCCCCACACCCCGCAACCTGTCCATTTAACATTGTGACACCAAGTATTATGGGGGAAAATGCCCTTTAACTGAAGAAAACGTGCTGCTGCGTGAACCCAGTAGGCAGATGGAGAAACAGGAAGGCTGAGATTGGAGTCTGCTTTACAGTTCTTTTGATGTTTCCCAAGCCAACTGGGGAAGCGGGTGAGGCTCTGAGAGAGCGATCAAAGGCGCCTCTGCAGGTTCAGATTAACAGGGAATTGGCGGATCAGGGCAGCACCTGCCTGAGAATAGCAATACACCTCACCAAATAAAGTTAATCTTTTAGTCAAGCTTGGAGGTGGCAATCCTTTTAGAAAACTTACACAGGCTAAGTTTATTCTTGCTGTGTCTTAGGTCTCTGAAGGGAAAATAACACTCTGCTTTTGTTTCTTCCCATAGAGGTATTTATTTATTTTAAAGCTGATCTTTGCCCCGGGTGTACACCATTTAACACCCTGGCTCTGGTTTCACAAAAGGTGGATGTTTGGGGGTTTGGAGGACAGGGGTGGAAAGGCACTGCCATAAATCTTTACTTGCCTTTAAAACTTCAAGTGTTAGGAATTCCCTGGCGGTCCGGTGGTTAGAACCCTGAGCTCTCACCGCTGAGGGCCCAGGTTCAATCCCTGGTCTGAGAACTAAAATCCCACAAGCTGTGCAGTGTGGCCAAAAAGAGAAAAAAAAAAGAAAAAACTTAGCGTGTTATTTGATGAAGCTGTACCTCTGTCCCAGAGCAGTTCCTTCATCTCTATGTGGGGAAATATAGCTTAAAAGACATATTTTTTTTTTGTACAGAGGAAATTGAAAGGAGCAGCACAAAGTAACTATAGCCACTAGAACAAGTCTAAAAATTCTCAATCAAAATAAAAAACAGAAACATACTAAAAAAGGTAGGAGGCCAAGGTCACAGGCTCAGAAAGCCAATACTTAGGGACATGAAATGCACCGAATAGTAGATTAAGTGTTAAGACTTAGCACAGAGAAACTACAAAACAGATTTCTTGGCCTTGGAG
This sequence comes from Aethalodelphis obliquidens, assembly GCF_003676395.1. Classification (NCBI taxonomy): domain Eukaryota; kingdom Metazoa; phylum Chordata; class Mammalia; order Artiodactyla; family Delphinidae; genus Aethalodelphis; species Aethalodelphis obliquidens. Next base: position 9,748,468 of record NW_020838007.1, read on the forward strand.
AGTTCATTATTTCAGGCCCTGGCTCATCATAAGGTTTAGGAAACCAGGAGGACGTGTCACATTCTGCAAGTCTCCCTGAGAAGCAGACGTGGCCAAAAGGAAGTGGAGTGGTGGAGGAAAGGGGGCGTTTGACAGCAGAAAAATAAGTGGAGGTATTTGAAAGAGAAAACTTGCATATGATCAACTGCCAAAGCGACCATCAGATCTTTACTGAACAGTCTGATGAAAGTGGGATGGTTCCAAGTTGTTTCATTTCAGGCATAGTGTGTGGAAAGTGAACTTGCAGAATCTCGCAGGGAACGTGGCTCTATTCCGGCTGGTACCCACACACAAGCTGAGCTCAGATGAGTCTCAGTTTCCTCAGCTACACAATGGGAATAACATCTCTCATCCGGGTTGTGAGGAGTAAATGAGATATGCACCCAAAGTGTTCAAGAACGGTTGTAATAATAATATAACAAATAATAAAATCTTCAATAAATATTATAGCTTTTCTTTTCCAAATCACTCTAACATTTTTTATTTCAGTACTGGACTTACAGATGCTACCAGAAAACCATGTTACAATTAGAAGGACCATTGATGAGAGAATTTAAAGTAAGTGATGTTCCGGATTGTGCAGACTGACTGTACGAACAAGCTGGAGGAAAAGTTAGCTAACGTAAATATACACATAGGCATTTCACAGACTCATCTGAATGAATCAAATTCCAAAACAAAAATCAACGGAAATAACTTTTTACTTTTTTTATTATTTTTTTGCCACACAGCGCGGCTTGTGGGATCTTAGTTCCCCCACCAGGGATTGAACACAGGCCCTTGGCAGTGAGAGCACGGAGTCCTCACCACTGGAACGCCAGGGAATTCCCTGGAAAGAACTTTAAAGTAACAAAACATTAGTGATCAGATTAGGTAACAAGCCAAAAGGTAATAAAATGTTATTTAAAGGGTTAAAAGTTAAAAAGACTATCTTTTACTGTATATCAATCTATTTACATTCTCTAAAAGCCCTATCCTCATATTAAAATTTATATGAAAAGAATACATGCCTTTAGTGTATTAAGTATATACATATTAGCAATAATTTGAGGCAAGATAGAAAAGCTGAATTTGTCCTAAGGTCATACATTTGAGTGATCCAATCAAATGTGACCATGTTCAAGTTTCAGTAATTTATTTATGAAGACAAGTTTGGAATATTAAAAAAAACAAGAAAACCAAGTTGGCAAGGCTTCTTAGGATAACAATGTACCTTCTAGAAAAACCCCTTATTGTTTCATTTTCCTTATCCCTATGCTGTTACTTAAATGTCTGTTCTCTGCAAGTCTGAGTACATTCCTATCGTGGGATTTGATTCCATTTGTAAGTCATTGACTCAGTGCTTCAGAGTTTGTACGTTCTCCGGTGTCTATAAAATATTTCATTCAAGACTGTTTCCTTGGTATTTGGTGAAATCCTTGTCGTTGTGGTCTCCATCGCTTTATCATGCTGCCCTTACTTGTCAGCTGTCCTATTGTGACCGTCAACCTTAAGTTACTCCTTTTCTTCAGCCACAAGGTATCTGTTGAGTATTTTCTGCTTCCAGTCTCTGAATCATAAAACCCATCTAAGATGGCAGTCTGTTTTTAGTGAGAGGTCAAGACTTGCCACATTCTCCTCTCACTGAGACTGTTTAAACCTTGATCTCTGAATACTGCTTTTTACTCTCTGGCCAGGTTCCAGATATAAACTTTATTTTTTGGTTCGATCCAAACCCACGTTTACCTTCCTGCAGTGTTAGGTCTATTTGTTAGTGTCTTGGTTTTACATATCGTATGGGCTATAGGTATACCATAGGATGAGCTCAGTGCCAAATTAAACTCTCATTGGTTAAGCTGACCTGGGTGATAATTCTACAGCAAATTGCATTTCTTTTACAAAAACTGTCAAATGCCCCAAAAGACTACAAAAGCAAATTTTTCTAGGTCTGCAAAGAGAATCAATTGTCAACTCCCAGTGTTCTACTTACGAAGAGAAACAGTGGCTAAAGAATAGTTTAGGGCAGTGGTTCCCAAATTTGTTCATGCATTAGAATCACCAGGGGATCTTTAAAAAATTCCGAAATCCAAGCCACAGTTGTTTTTAAAGCTTTCCAGGCGATTCCAATGTGTAGATAAGTTTGAGAACTCCTGATTCAGAGTTTTAAAGTAGAGGGTCGGGCTCCCCTGGTGGCGCAGCGGTTGAGAGTCCGCCTGCCGATGCAGGGGACACGCGTTCATGCCCCGGTCCGGGAAGATCCCACATGCCGCGGAGAGGCTGGGCCCGTGAGCCATGGCCGCTGAGCCTGCGCGTCCGGAGCCTGTGCTCCGCAACGAGAGAGGCCACAAAAGTGAGGGGCCCACGTACAGAAAAAAAAAAAAAAAAAAAAAAAAAAATAGAGGGTCAGTCATCCACTTTCAGAAGAAGGGAACTTCAAGGGGGTAAGACGTGCAAGTTTGCACCTTGATACCTGAGGGCACACCTCATTCTTCAGAAGACTAAGGGTGGCAGAGAGCTGCAGCCTTAATGGCTTGAGATATCAAGGACCGAGTTGGGGTTGGTAGTGCAGATGAAGTTAGCAGAGGAATCCTGGAAAGGAAGGAACAGCGGAAGGAGCACACCTGAAACTCTGAATCCCAGTGAGTCCACTGAAAGGCAGCAGCTGGAAGCTTAAAGAACTGATCAGAGATCTGAGCTACTATCTACTACAGGGGTAGAAGGAGACTGAGGTTTCAGTCCAGCTAAATGACTGGCTGGCAGAACAAAAATTAACACTCTTCAGAGGAATGTAGCAGAATCCAGAGTCCTTATTAATGTATCATCCATAATGTCCACTGTATAGTAAAACATCATCAGACAAGAAAAAAGTATCAATAACGTGACTCCTACTGAAGCAAAATGCAGTCAAAAACTTTAAGGAAGCTATTTTAAGTAACTTATAGGAAAACATACTCTTATTTAATAGACTGACGGGGAATCTCAGCAGAGAAATAGCAATGATAAAAAAAAGGACTAATTGGGAATTCTGCATGTGACAAATACAATAACTGATATCAAAATTCACTGGATGGCCTCAACAGCACTTTAGAGACAGTGGAAGAGTTGGTGAATTAAAAGTTAATACAAACGATCCAATCTGAAGATTAGAGAGAAGCAAGATTAAAGAAAAGGGACTTCCCTGGTGGCACAGTGGTTAAGAATCCACCTGCCAGTGCAGGGGACACGGGTTCGAGCCCTGGTCCAGGAAGATCCCACACGCTGCGGAGCCACTAAGCCCGTGCACCACAACTACTAAGACTGTGCTCTAGAGCCCGCAAGCCACAACTACTGAAGCCCATGCACCTCGAGTCTGTGCTCCGCAACAAGAGAAGCCACTTCAGTGAGAAGCCCATGCATCACAACAAAGAGTAGCCCCCGCTCACCCCAACTAGAGAAAGCCTGTGTGCAGCAACAAAGACCCAACACAGCCAAAAATAAATAAATAAAATAAATAATTTATTTTAAAAAAAGATGAAAGAAAAACATGATTATCTCAGATAATGTACTGGAGTTCTAGAGATCTACTGGAGTTCTAGAAGGAGAGGAGAAAAGAGAAAAAATTTTTGAAGAAATAATGGCCAATATTTCCCAAATTTGGTAAAAAAACAAAACATAAACTTACAGATCCAAGCTCAACAAACCCCCAAGCAGGATAAACTACAATTATACCTAGGCACATCATAGCCAAACTGCTGAAATACAAAGATGAAAGAGCCAGAGAAAGACATTACATACAAGAGAACAATGATACAAGTGACAACTGATGTCTCTTCAGAAATAATGGAAGCCAGACAATAAATGCCTTTCAAGTGATGGAAAAAAACAACCCAGGATTCTATCTTCAGTGAAACTATCCTTCAAAGATGAAAGTAAAATAAAAGTCATTTTCAGTGAACAAAAATAGATGATTAGTCACCAGCAGGCCTCCACAATTCTCAAGAAAATTCAAGCTGAAGCGAAATGACGTGTCATTCAGACTCACAAGGAATGAAGAACATCAGAAATGGTAGATATTTAGCAAATATAAAAGACTATAGGGATTTCCCTGGTGGCACAGGGGTTAAGAATCTGCCTGCCAATGCAGGGGACATGGGTTCGAGCCCTGGTCTGGGAAGATCCCACATGCTGTGGAGCAACTAAACCTGCATGCCACAACTACTGAGCCCACGTGCCACAACTACTGAAGCCCATGTGCCTAGAGCCCATGCCCTGCAACAAGAGAGGCCACCACAATGAGAAGCCCGCACACAGCAATGAAGAGTAGCCCACTCACCGCAACTAGAGAAAGCTCACGTGCAGCAATGAAGACTCAATGCAGCCATAAATAAATAAATTTATATTAAAAAAAGACTATATACAGGCATACCTTGTTTTATTGCACTTTGCTTTATTGTGCTTTGCAGGTGTTGTTTTTTACAAATTGAAGGTTTGTGGCAACTCTGTGTCAAGTCTATTTAGTGCCACAGCATTTGTTCACTTCATGTCTGTGCCACATTTTGGTAATTCTTGCCGTATTTCAAACTGTTTCATTTTTATTCTATTTGTTACAGTGACCTGTAATCAGTGAGTTTTCTTTTTTTTTGCCACGCCATGTGGCTTGTGGGATCTTAGTTCCCCAACCAGGGATCGAAACCACACCCTCGGCAGTGAAAGCCCAGAGTCCTAACCACTGGACCGCCAGGGCATTCCCTCAGTGATCTTTGATGTTATTAAGTATTGCAAAAAGATTATGACTTGCTGAATGCTGAGATGATGGTTAGTACTCTTTATCAAATAAAGGATTTTTAAATTAAGGTACGTACATTTTTTATTGCACATTTAATAGACTACAGTATAATGTAAACATAACTTCTATATGGACTGGGAACCAAAAAATTTGTGTGACTCACTTTGTGATATTCACTTCATTGTGGTGGTTTGGAACCAAACCCACAATATCTCCAATGTATGCCTGTATACATTCTCTTTTCTCTTAACTTTTAAAAAAGACACATGCCTGTTTCAAACAAAAATTATAATATTATACTGTTGGATTTATCAGGTATAGCTATTATATATGAAAAACAACCAAAAAAGAAGAGAGTAAATGGAACCATACTGTTCCAAGTTTCTATATTTTGTATGAGGTTGTATAATATTAATTCTAAGTTGACTGTGATAAATTAAAGATGTATACTGTAATCCCCTAGAACAACCATTAAAAACAATATAGGGCTTCCCTGGTGGCGCAGTGGTTGAGAGTCCACCTGCCGATGCAGGGGACACGGGTTCGTGCCCTGGTCCGGGAGGATCCCACATGCCGCGGAGCGGCTGGGCCCATGAGCCATGGACGCTGAGCCTGCGCGTCCGGAGCCTGTGCTCCGCAACGGGAGAGGCCACGACGGTGGGAGGCCCGTGTACCGCAAAAATACAAATAAAAAAACAATATAATTTGAAAGCCAATAGAAAAATCACAACAAAATATTTAAAATATTCAACTAACCCAAAAAAGGCAAGAAAAGAGAAACAGAGGGAGGAAAAAATCCAAATGGTAAACTAAATCCAAACATATCAGTAGTTATATTAAATATAAACCAACTAAACACACCAAGTAAAAGGCAGAGAGTGATAGGCCAGTTAAAAAAGCACGACCCAACTACATGTTATCTTAAAGAGGTGAACTTTAAACACAAATTCTTAGAGAGATGAACTTTAAATACAAATTAAGTTAGGGCTTCCCTGGTGGCACAGTGGTTAAGAATCCACCTGCCAGTGCAGGGGACACAGGTTCAAGCCTTGGTCCAGGAAGATCCCACATGCCATGGAGCAACTAAGCCTGTGCACCACAACTACTGAGCCTGCACTCTAGAGCCTGCGAGCCACAACTACCAAGCCCGCGAGCCACAACTACTGAAGCCTGCGCACCTAGAGCCCATGCTGTGCAACGAGAAGCCACCACAGTAAGAAGCCCCAACAAAGAGTAGCCCCCACTTGCCACAACTAGAGAAAGCCCGTGCGCAGCAATGAAGACCCAGTGCAGCCAAAAATAAATAAATAAAATTTAAAAAACACAAGTTAAAAGTAAACAAATGAAAAAAAAAAAAAAAAAGTAAACAAATGAAAAAAGATATTTCATGCAAATACTAAGCAAACAGTTATTTCTATTTGGCTCCAATTTGAATAAACACTTTTTTACATGTACCTTTCCAATTACATTTGTTACACACCAGTTATTTATCAACCTGGATCCATTTGGGGTGATTCTTTTTTTTAATGTTTGGGTTTCATTTGACCCTTGACATTTATTTTTCTTTTAAATCACTCACATGACTGCTTTCTCACCTCCCCCACCCAGTATGATTAATGAAATGTCTTATCAAGGGAAGCCTTTCAGGATTTGCTGGTCTCTCTTATCTGTACTCAAAGGATTTCAGCATTTGATCTAGCTATTAAAGCAGGTAATGATTCTTAATCCCCTTTGATTTTTTTCATTCTTATTTGTTTACTTTGCTCCTTTTATGTACATCATTTCCTTTTTGGTTTTGTCTATTTCTGCAACTCTGAGGTGGGGCTAGCCCACTGGAGGCTGATGAGCCCTTCAAAGCCGCCCCCCTCACAGGCTAGAGGCACCACCTTCTCCTCCCTTGTTTTCTCTTCCCACCCCTGGTTGTCCTCTTCAGTTTTTCTCTTCCACTTAGAGAAGTCTTTGAGTTTAGCTCTTTCTACAGTAGGCACCTTCTAAACAGAATTTCAAAATTAGACAAGCTTAAGTTTGGAAGAGTTTTCCTACATTCTTTAAACAATACTGGAGCTCTAATGCTCCCTCAAACTTAGACAATTCATAGCTGGGGCAGGGCTGGAAAGAACATGACTATAATAACAAAGAAACCTCATACTAAGCATGACTACAAAGAATGGTTTTGTGGCATGTGACAAACCTGCTCAAGTGAAAGGAACACCACCAATTCCCTTCTAGCCATCCTGGCTTCATAAAGAATTGCCTATCCCAACAAACTCCACTTGTGTATGGTACCGCTTTTCACAAACCGTGACCTTAGGAAAGAAACCTAATAAACTAACAGTCCCATGGGAGACAGAACCCCACTGCTTTCACCACTTTAGACAATGTTTTCAAAGATGCTTTTAAATGTAAGAAGGCCTTACCTAACTGGACCACTGAACAAAAATTATTTTAGACGGTAACATGCAAGAGGCAATACTAAGAACTGCTTGGGTTGCTGTTTACTTCTGAAAACTTGAGCCACGATCAGGTGCTTTGAGATCTTCCTTTTCAACGTGGGTCGTGTCTTAAAATACACAGACTAGGTCACCAAGGGATTCAGTGGTTAGCTAAACACCCATGGAAACGATTCATTCCAACTTGCAGTTTTAAGTAAAGATTTAAGGGCCTGCTATGCCTCCTATCAAGAGTAAATTATCACACATCCTGTTTATACAGCCTGGCTTGTCCACAGTTCTTCAAAGAGCTGGTGACACCCCCCTAACTCACACTCCACCCTACCCCCAACTTCCTGCTCATTGGGGTGCTATATTCCTACTCATTTTTAAGAGATGCCTCCCTCAACAAAATACTCTGCATTACAGTACTTTTTAAAGAAAATACTTTATTACGTCATGAAAAAAATGCATCAATCAACTAGATTCATACTTGTTTGAAAAAAAAATTGAAAATTTATTAATTAGACAGTATGTGGGCATCCTGTTCCACGTGGGAATGAGAAGATGCTATAGGTTCTCTAAGTATTGCACAGTCTGAAAAAGACACCAACAAAAAAAAGGGGAGGGGAAAAAAAAAATCACATAATCTTGGGAACCACCTCACATTATGAATAATCTACCAAGAAACATTTAAAAAAGAAAACCCTTTGTTTCTACAGTAGCTTTGAGTTTATAGTTCTTGGAATGACTGTATTCCATTGACAACATCTCAGTAACAGGAAGCTTCATTTTAGCAATCCCATGTGCAAATATTAATAAAAAAATATATAAAATAATGCAATTCACCTCTTGCCATCATCCCAGCAATCATAACATTTCTGAGAACTGTTTTGCTTGAAAAAAGGGGTTAAGCCATAAGTTTTGCCTGAAGCTCCATTTCTGCAGCCCGTTTGAGTGCAACATCTACCAGAAGCTGAAATCCACTAAAATCTTGGTTGAGGTCCGGTGGAGTAGGGGGAGGAGTGTTGAAGAGACCACTCTGTGTGTGTGCACTTGGTCCAGATTTACACGTGTCCTCTGGGTACATGAGGGAGGTGTCTGTAAAGCTGCTGGCTGCCATCTGCTGTATATCTGCGTTTTGTCCCACACCAACTGACTGGCAGAGAGAGAAAGGCACATCTTTCAATGCAGTCACAGTGGTATGACAGATAACCGATGGACGAGCCAAAATGGATCCTGGGGATGACGGCTTAGGAGACAGTGGCCTCCCTAGGGCTGGGTTGGGTCCAGCTGTACAGGAGTGAAAAGGGCTCTCCTCTAGAGCCGGCATGAAGTTTTTGATGCCTGTTGCTGACTCCACAGAGCTGGCTTCAGATATCTTGGCCCCTCGGCGGGAAATTGTGAACTGATTTGGATCTTTGCCATCCTTTCTCAGCATGTCGGGGAGGAGCCTGCGCCGGGCGTTGATAAACCAGTTACAGACCTGAAATCATACAGGGATGTTTTAGACGCTTTAACACTCCGCCAACACGCCCGAGAGCCTTCTTGGGGGCGCCTTACTGCTCTCTCTCTTTGCATTAAAGGAGGCATGAAAAGGCTTAGCGGGACCTTCAAAGTTATTTAGAGGTAGTTGAGCCCGGCCAAGAAAAGAGAGGTGTTTCCTGTCATAAACCTCCTCTTTTTCTAATACAAATCCCCTTTTTGGTCTCTCGTCATCCTTAAACCTTTTCAGGAGGAAGGAAAAGAAAGGTATACATTCTCAAACGCCTGAAAATGATTTTAGAGAGGGAATTTTACCTTTTAACTCTCCCCATATTAACCTGTTATCTACCGCCCCAGCATTTAAGTTAATCAACTACAGGAAAACCTTTCCTGGATGAAAAGAGCCACTCCTCCCAGTTACTGATTTTTCCCAGTTCAAATGACTATGTCAACAGACAGAACATGAATTACCTCACTGAAGTCTGAACTTGTTTAAATATCAAACCAGTTTCCTGGGCAATAGAGTAAGATTTAACCTCCTTCTTATGTTTGTTGCATAAAGGAAGGCTCTTTTAGGCATTAAAGGAAATGCTATTTGACAGATGACTGTCAAGTGTTTCTGTTTCTCTACATAGCCAGTTATTAGCTGTTAGCACTATAAAAAGTTTACAAGAAAAAGATATGCCCCCCCCCCTTTTTTTGAGTGGGGAGGCACTTAATGACTTGCTATACAGGAATGCTATAAAGAGACTTTGGGGAAAAAACCCACCACACCCCCCGGGCATACAGCTGGTGTTCCTTTCCCTTACCTGTAGTGTAGAGAGGTGTGTTTGTTGGGACAGTAATGCTTTTTCTTGCTCTGAGGGGTAGGCATTGTATCGGTGTTCATACAGCCAATCGCGGAGAATCTGAACGGATTCCTTGGGCAGGTTGCCCCTCCGCCTTCTCTTGCCTGAGCCAGCAGAAGAGGAGAGGTCCAGGGGGCTGTCCATGCTGTCATCATCCTCGGTCTCACTGCCAGACGCGGCAACAACACCTACGAGAGGACAGAGGCCAGCCGTCAGCCACTGTTATCAGCAAAGCTCACCTCTTTTGACCACTCAGCACAACTGTGTTTTCTCAACTCTTGAGAGCCAAACAAGCGAAGAACGGGTGTTTTCCGCCCTGAAACACCAGAGCTCGTGCGAAATCTCAAGAGTAATTCGACTAGCAGCATATTCTAGATTCCCAGCCCCCCGGCAGATTCCCTTTCGTACCCATTTTCCTATAGGATTCAACATCTCACATTCCTTTTCAATGGTGCTCAGAAGTGTCTAATCCAGCAAGTGAGACACAGCTGCACCTAAAGCGAATAGCTTGCCACGTGTGAAACAGGAAAGGTGTCATAAGCAGACGGGATGTGTCTGACAACCTTCTCCGTGAGGTCATTGCTAACTAGGAAAAACAATCCAACTAATGTACCTTTGAAACACTGTTCTTCCTCCCTCTTCCGCTGAAGGTTTTGAAATAAAAAGGAAGATTTTTTTCCACTGATACAAGCCAAGAAAATTACACTTGTAACCCAGTTAGTAGTCTAAAGATAAAATGCATGGCAGAATTTTCTGCCAATTCCTCTTCTTTTCCTTTTCATTGCTACCCCCATTTATTCAAAACTAGACACCTACTTTTAATGGACAGTACTAGTCACTTTTTACTAAATGCAAACAACCACTGAAGTTTTAAATTTCACTGCATAAAACTATTCTATTTTTAGTACTTAATGTAAGAGGTCAAAAGATGCCTAGTAGTGAATAAACTTTAAAACTTCCGTAAATTTCAACTGCCAGTTTAATCCGAACCCAGGATACTACATATCAATAAGCAGAGATCAGCTTTAAATCGTTACATGACAAAGAAAACTGAATATGCAACCCCCAGAGGAAACTCTTTTGTTTACAAGCGCTTTAATCCTACCAGAAATTTTTAAAAAGTCACACCCATAGAGAATATTTAAATCACACATAGACTGGGTTCTACAAAAATTCAGACTTGGCCCTTTTGACATTTAAAGATAATTTTGAACTTTAACCCTTCCCCGTTTCAAAACTACAAAAGGCTACTCTGACTAAAGACGTATATTCTCATTTTTGAAGACAATTAAGAATTTTAAAAACATAAATAAATTACAAACTATAGTATGCTTGAAAAACCAGTATTTCTATATAAAGGAAATTAAGGTAGCATGACATTTAAAGGTAGGCACTCTTAACTTTGTTGACGCAAGCTCAAGTGGTTTACCTTGTTAGGAAATAAAAACAGTATTCCTCAGAGTGATAAACCATTCAATGTATCTTAAAGGAACTTTTCCCAAACCCCATCCTTTCAAAGCATTTTAACACAGTGAAACTCAAAAAGCTACTCATTCAAGATTTGCTGATGAGCTAGCTCATCAGTTAATTGAGTCTAACTCTTCTTGGTGACACATTTTCAGTTTTGGACTGCAGGGGGCAGAAGGTGCTGGAGGGAGTGTCCGCAGAAAAGGCAGAACCTTCCAAAGACAAAGTAAAGCAAGTTCTAACAAAAGAGTAGGATGATCTTGCAAATTCACTTTGGCTCAAGGCTTAATTAACAAACAGCCATCAGTAAAAGGCCCAGCAACCCTAAATTTTAACAGCAGCTGCATATCTGATGTTTTTCAACCCAGATTTCATTAAACTGCTTAAAAAGAAAGAAAAAAAAGGAGGCACATTTAAAACTGAAAGTGCTTTCACTGTTGAGAAGATGAGAAACTTTTAAAACCGGTGTTGAAACTTGGGTGAAGAACTATTAACAAAAAAACCTTAAGAAATTATAAATGTTCCTGTTTTACATTTGCTCTGATAAAGAAATCTTAACTTTTAAAAACGTGTCAAGTAACTGAATGACTAAAGCAAATGTGAATAAAGCAATTTGTTTAAACTCTTCAAAAAGTCTGAAAAGTCAGAACTTCTCTAGGCTATTAACCCCACCTCCCCTTTTTAACGTTTTAGAAACAGTGTGAAAGTCTGCTCACTGAACAGTGAATTCCCAACTGTAAATTGACAATCACAAATAGTTTGAAACAAACAAAAAACCCCTAAAGCCTGTCCTTTGATCCGCTCACTTAGTTTGACAAGAAGCCTGATCTTTCAAAACAGGCTAGTGACACAGAAGCAGGTTTCAGTTAAGCAACACCAAACTGCAGCGACTTTACTCTGTTCTCAGTTCATTTAAATAAAAAAGCGGCCAGGCCTCCGGACCTCTTAACAAATATTTCCAATATGTGCACAAAAGCTGACGGAACAGGAAGTTAAGACTTCAATTCCTCGGCTGTGCCAGCTGATATTTCACTACAGCAAACCACGTTTGCTGCTGTCAGGACTGTTTTCATTAAAACTCTCCCTCCGGATTGTGGCTCAACTTGGAAAAACAAAAAGACTTTTCCAAGTTACTCATTTCCTATTGTAACAGAGCTTTGGAACACTTTCCCGGTTACGACTTGTTTCCAAACGTTTTACTCTGCTCACACTTTAAAAAATGTGGTGGTCGGGGGCGGGGGGGCGGTGCGGGGGGATCACAAGCCTCTTTTACTCCATCCACATACAAGGAAATTTGTTTAGAAAGCCACAAGATGCTCTATGAATCCCACAGCGCTAAAAAGCATTTTTTTTTTCCTGAGTAGTAACAGGGGGAGGGGCAGAGCCCGGGGGGGGCAGAGAGACAATGGTTGTGAAGTTGGACTCTTAAAAAAAAAATCTGGACTAGAAAAAGATCTGGGAATAACAATAACCGAAGGCAACGCTTAAGGGTACAAATAGGAAAAAGCAAACCTAACCTAACAGGTTTCCTGATCAGAACATCTCAGGAGAAGCGACGGGAAACGTACTTAACCCCCCCAGGCACCAAATCCAAGGAGCGCTAGGATGAACCCAGCCGCAGAAGTCTGAAGCAAGAATCCCACATCGTCAGAAACCGGGAGCAAAGAGACTTAGGGGGTTTTCCTCAACGAATCTGCTTGCTTGTTTGAAAATCTTTTGGGGAGATCTTTTGGGCATTCTCAGTTTTCTAAGACGAGACACTATTGTCACAAAGCAGTCTTACCAAATCCCCGGCTCCGCGATTGAGTTTTTAAGTGCTTTTGTTTTCAACAAAACTTGAAAAGATTTTCACTGACTTTTATAAAACGGACAGTCCAACTCGGCGAGCCAGATCTCTTCCGGAGCCCTAGCGGAGGCCACTGGGCGCGGGGCCCCCAGGTGGCTGGAGGCCGGGGCGAGGGCGGGCAGGACCTAGAGGGACTCGCCGAGGGAGGAGCCCGGCCCGGCCGGCCCGGGAGCTTTTGTTCCGCCAACTCCTCGGCCCCCGCTGAAGTCGCCCCTCCGACCGCACGAGTGAGAGCAAACCCAGGCCTTGGAGTTTCAGATTACAAGAAACTGAAAACGGGGCCGTGAATCTCAACCTCCTCAGGGGCCTGCCCACCCGCAAAGGATTTGCCAGGAAAACCTAAAAAGGGAAAGAAACCCGGGCAACCTCGGCAGTCTCCGCTCCCCCGCAAGGGCTCCGAACCAGTCGCGAAGTTTCCCCTCCAACACGTCACCTTTCATTGTTTCCATGAGTCGGCGCGGTAGCAGTACCTCGCGCCCCGGGGCAGCGCGCCCCGAAGATTCCCCAGGGACCGGCGGGTTCCTGCCCCGTCCCCTGGCTGGGCTGGGGGGAGGGCGCCGAGAGAGGGGTGCCGGGAAGGACGGGGGGGGCACCGGCACAATAGCGGGGAGGGGGGAACCCCAGAGCCTTACGGGTGGTCGGGGAGGATCATCACAGCCTTCCCCGCCAGAGCCCGAACAATGGGGGGAACCCGCCCCGGCGCAAGCCCAGCTCTGCTCTGCTCGCGGATCACAAGACGCACCCGTCAAAAACAACCCAACTTGTCCCAGTCAGTTCACCAGAAGGGAGAGAACGCCTCCCAGGGACGATCTGGACCTGTCAGCCTTCCACGAGTTGACCTGGTCTCCCTGGGCGCCCCCGGGCGCTCCCCGCGCGCCTTTTCTCGCCGAGCCCAGTTAAACGTCCAAACCTCTGAGCCCCGGCTCTCGCCCTTCAGGGTCCCCGGGGAGAGGACGCGCGGGGAGTTAGTTCCACTACAACTACCAAGGCCCCGGGGTGGACGTTTAGTTTGACTCCCGCCCGCAAAGCGGGACGTGGGGAGCTCCGCGTGTTTCAAAGGCACCAGCCCAGTATCAAACGAACAGAAATCCAAGGTGAAAATGTGGCCGAGGGAACCCTCTCGGCTTCGAGGCTGCCCCACTCTAACGGGAGTCTGTTCTAACCGTATTCGCTCGACGAGTCTGAAAGAATGTGGAGCTGGAGAAACTCTGGCCGCAGCTGGGCATGCGCAGTAGCCACCCCTCCCCCCACCCCGCCCGCGCTGGCTTCCCCGAGCGATTAACTTCTGTTTTGAACCACTCGACATAAATCACAACAGAAAAGCCAACTCCGGCCCACGACGGAACATTCGGGGGTACCTCCCTGCTAGGGACTGAAAAGTTAACTTCAAAAGAGAGTTAAAATTCTTTGACCTTTTGTGGTGGTGTCTTTTTTTCCCCTTTTTCTGTGTATTTTGTTTTTAAACCAGACTGACGGCAAGTTTTAGCTATAAAGCTTCCAGAACGCTTCGTGGAAACAATGACAGACTCACTCTTTGCATGTCACACTTGAACTCATTCTGACTGCACGCCGCTTGCCCGCAGTCCTAACTCTTCCTCTTGCCCCAGATACATCGTGGGAAAACTTGTAGAGGCTGGGAATTCTGAAAAGTCTAGCTTTCCAAAGGGACCGACACCCGGCGGCGACCTGGGGTCCAGAGTCGCCTTCCTCTGGTGGTGTAAACGCCCCATCCCTGGAGAAGACGTGCCCGGCCCGGCCGGGAGTGAGCGGGGACCCTGGAGCCCAACTTTGAGACAAAGGCGCCGCGGCTCCGCCGGCCGGGCCGCCCAGGGTCCCAACGGGGAAAAGCGGGGCAGGGGTGCCCCCGACCCGGACCCCACTCCCCCGCCCGCGAGAAAGAGCAAGAAGCCACGCGGCGAGCGTGGGGTGTCTGCGGAGACAATGAAACTTGGAGGCGCACAAACAAGGCGGCGAGCGTGTTTCTTGACAACGTGCCAGCAGCGTGGAGAGGCCCGTCTCCCCACAACAGCCCCTCGGTGTTGTGTCTAAGAAGGAAACAACAACTGCCATTTCAGACGCAGCCTCAACAAAGAGAACGGCCGCCGCTCGGGCCTGCGAGCCCCGGGGCGGAAAAGTCCACCAAGTCACTCTCGCCCCAAACCCAGCGCCGCCCCTCAAGCACGTTTCCCTGGGACTCGCGTCCACGGCGCGCGCAGCCCGCGAGCCTTACCTTTCTTGCTTTTCATTCTGGAGCTCCCCTTCCAGCGCGAGGCGACGCTGGGGTCTCCAGGGGCTAGGAGCGAGGGCGAAGGGGCCGAGTGATTGTCCTCCTTCCCGGCCGACTCTCCCGTAACTTGTAGGACGCGCTCCAGCCGTTATTGCTAAACAAGGCGCTCGGATCCCAGGCTCCCGCTCCTTGGGTGGAATTCAAGTGACACTTGGGCTTCCTCCTGCCGGAATCTTCTGGCAGCCGGCCGGGGGCTCCCCCCCTCGCCCAACTCGCTCCCCTCCCTACTCCGCTCCTTTGTTCCCCGCTCCTGCTCGGCGCACCTCGGCGCTGTCAGAGTGAGCGAGGCGAGGAGGGAAGGTACAGGAGGTCCTGCCTCCGCCCCCAGCCGCCCGCCCCCTCCCCCGCCCGCCCCGCCGCCCCGCCGCTCCTCCGCCCCTCCCCCGCACCTTCCAGCCGCGAAGGACGGCACCGAGCGCCGCGGCCGCGCCGCCTCACCCCGCGTCCCCGGGCCGCTGTCACCCGTTCCTCGTGGGGGCGGCCGAGCCCAGAAACGCGATCGCTGCTCCCCACTGCGCGCACGCCGCCTGCATCCCCGGCTCGGCGGCGGCGACACCAGCCGAGCGCCCCGAGTTTCTACTTTAGGCCTTTCTTCCCGGGCCTGGCGAGGGTGCGTTTGGTTAGGAAATTGCAACAGATGGAAAAGAGGCCGTCTCCTCCTCCCCCTCCTCCACCCCAGGGAAGAAAAGGCTCCCCTTTCGTTTTTGACAGCTGCCCCAACTCCACCGTCCCCGCTCTGGCAGCAGGAGAAGACAGCGGCTGCTGGTTCAAGGGGCGGGGCTCCGTAGGAAAAGTATTCGGGACAAGAACCAACTTCTTCCAGAATGCGCGGCTGCCATTGACACGCGGGCGCGGCGCGGCGCACCCTTCTCCTCCGGGGGCTCTTCCTCCACAGCAACAGTGGGGGGCGGGGGGGGGAGGATGAGGCACAGACACCCCGGGTGAAAGTCTGTTCCCCCCGGCTAAAGCTGCGAGTTTCGGACTGGATTGCAAGGCAGTTTCGAAATCTAACATGTTGCGGACAGACACTTGTCATGCTCACATGCTCTTTAAAAGTCTCTGCCTGGGGACGGCCCGGACGCGCGCCCGCCCCGCCTAGACTCGGCCTGACATCCGCACCCCCGAACCCGGGCAGCTGTGCCGCCTTTATGGGAAGGGGGCTACCACCCCCGGGGGCGCTCATCTGTTTCGGTAAACAGAGTCTACTTTTAGGACTTATATCCTGCTAGGGGACCCTTTTCTCCCCACCCCCCCACCCCCGGTACTTCAAACAGAAACTAACCATTAAGTAAATACATGTTCCTGTTGCTTTAATTTGGTTGAGAGGAGGACTCCAGTAGGAGTTCCTAGATGAAATTACCCTTTAAAAAGACTTCTCTCCTCTCCTTTTCGCGTTTGTCCCCTTCGTCGTTTTGAAGTAAATGAACCGTCACATGCCACACTAAGACTTTCCCCATCACTTAAAAAAAAAAAAAACCCAAACGTAAATAATTTAGCCTGATAGAGACGTCAGCTCCCGAGTCAGCCTCCAGTTTCTGCTCTGTGCTGTTTTTGTTTTGTAATCTCTGTGAAGAACCCGGCAGAAGCTCCGTGGAAATAAGGTTCAACCCAAGGAGGAATAAGGCAGCCAAACGATGACTAACTAGATTTTGGAGCCTCTGTTTTAGGATTACACTGAAAATTAAAGCCAGCCTCCCACATACTCACCCTCCCCCAAAAAAGACACCCCCGCCCCGAGAGTGAATAAGGCCAGAGTTTACAAAGCTTGGGTGGTTTTTTCCAATTACAGGGCTTAAAATGGATAAACAAGGAAAACAGCGTCAGTCTAAGAAGGGAACGACCTTACGATTATTTTTTTCCTGTGGTGTGCCGACTGCTCGGCACCTAAGAGAACACACATCTAAAACGACCAAGGGGGGGAACATGGTCCTGGGGGAAACCACCAGCCTGGAGGGGCTCCCCTGTAACTTGCCGGAGCGCAGTTCCTTCCCGGCCTGGCGGCAGATGAATCAGCGGCTGCGCCCGCGCGCAGGACAGATGTGGGGCGGGGAGGGGCCCGTTAGAGGGCCGCTCAGCTCCCGCGTTTGAAGGGTTGTTTGTTGCTGGGATTGGTGGCTCACATCCGTTGGGGACCGGGAGAAGGGGGAGGAGGGACGCAGGAGGAGGAGCCGGACCGCCGGCGCTGCGCCTCAGCGGTCGGGGTGGCAGGAGCCTCGTCTGGAGCCGGTTACTGGGGAGACGCTTTGTTTGCTAACTTCGAAAGCCGCTTCGGCTGCCTCGGCCTCTTTCGAAGCCGGTCCACGAAACCCGCCTTCGGGTCGGCTTAACCCTCCCCCTGGGCCGTTTGCACCAGCGCGAGACAAAACTGTTTCCTTCTTCCGCGTGGTTCTCCGCGGCCACGCGGTGGCTCTCATTATGTACACAAAAGTATCTTTTCCTTCGTCTAAGTGAACTTGGCTGATTATTGCGATTCTCAAGCAGCCGAGATGGAAACCGAGGGTTGCAGGGAGTTTATAGCTAGAAAACAAACTTTACCGGGGAAGGGGCGCCGAGAATTAAAAGCCTCTTTTCAAATGGCCAGGAGGAGAAAGTCGAACTTTCAACTCTCTCGCTGGAGGTCCGGCTTGGTCCGGGCAATGCTCACCTTTGGCTCGAGCGAATCACACCGAAGCAGCTATTAAAGCTGGCGAGATGCTCCCGAGAGGAACACGGGCCCCCTGCCCCGGGTCGATGTCCTCCCTCCCACATCCTCAAGGCCCGTCCCAAACTTGTTGCAAGCTTTGGATTGTTGGTGCATTCTGGGAAGAAAGTGCCTGGAGTCTGCGTAACACAGGCCAGGAAAACAACCCGAAAGAGTGGGCTTGAAAAACCAGCAGTTGCTTAGGATATTTTTGTTTATTTGCTTTTCTCAAGGTGGAAAAACAAGTTTCAGTTCTGGCTCTGTGAGTCCCGAAATATCCCAGGTAGGGCCTCTCGCTGAAACTGATCCAGTGTCCTTTAAGATTCTTCCCGGTGCTTGGGGGGAAGAAATGTGGATTCACATTTACTATGTATTATTTGCCGAATTCATGTGGATGTTAATTATATTGGAAAATTGCATGAATGAAAAGTGAGAAAGTCTTTGGTACTCGATCATCGTTTTACACCATTATTTTTTCCCTCCAGGCACACAGTTCCATTTGGTGTCTTATCTTCCCAGGCTGCCTCAAGGCCAAGAAAAGACACAGAGTTAAGTTACTTTTCACAGCTGCAAACCCTTCAAAAGCAAAACCTCAAAAAGAAACTTGGAAAGGCACATAAGCCAGAAAAGTGTATCAATACTTGCAGTTATTATTTTGATACGTGGTCCATCAAGTGATTGAAGACTATTTATTTCCTTCATCTCAGTGACCGCTGATAAAGCCTGATTCCACGTGGCACTGTCTTACACCGAGGAATGATGACTCACAGTCACTGGATCCCTTTTGCTTCTCCTCTCTGGGGAACAGATATTTTTATAAAATATGCAGACTGCGGGGCTCCAAGCACTGCACAAGGGTTCTATAATCATCTCTTGACATCTCAGGTCAGAGGGTCCTAGGCTGCTTAAGGAGAAGCCAACCATTGTCTTTTCAAGGGCCTGGGGCTGGGCTACAACCATCTTGTGGTGATTTTATCTGTCCCATCAGCCTGACTCTCCTCCCCTTAGTTACATGAATAATGTAACTTGTGCTACTACTTTTGTTTGTAATCACTTTTCTCCTGGCCTGCATTTCCCTTCCCAGCCCTTTTTTCCCTCTGCAGCACAGGCCTCCTTTTTCTTTCCCTAGAGGGGATTTGAACTCAACAGGACAAAGCAGAAAGATAATGGTTGAGCACAGCCTCTAACCTCTCTATTCTCAACATCATGATCTGTACTGTGTTTTACAGTTTACGAAACAATTTAAATGACCTCATTTAATACTCAAACGAGTTAGCTAGGTTATTATTTTTTTCCTAAAGTGAAGATAAGCTAAAAGGTATAAAACCAAGTACTGGACGTAAATTACCTGACTGAAAATCAAGTGTTCTCGCATCATCTGTGGAGGGTCTGGTGGATGTGGAAGGCACTATAGGGCAGAGACTGACCACAGATTACAACACCAGGGCCACCTGAGCACATGGAGGTTGCTCTAAAACCTGTCTCTTCTCTGAAATCTACCTGGAGTTTTACCAGAGGCTGTCTTCCAACCTGCCTGCTTTTTGTGCTTTTCTTCTTTCCTCATTTTTTAATTACAAAAAAAGGGGCGGGGTGGGGTGGAGGGAAGACTGTTCTCAAAAATCCAAGCAAGGAAGAAGTATACATAGTGAAATAGGAAAGGCCTCTTAATTGACCCCTTCACTCTCCATATGCGCATATGCATATTACACTCAAATGTAAGGGGGTTTTCATTGTTATTTGTTGTTTTCAAGTCCCCTCTGCCTGGGATGGCCCCATAGCATTTGCTGCCCATCGGGCTTTTTCTCACCAGTCAGAATTCGGCCTAAATATCTTCTCAGAAGAGTCTTCTGTGACCACTTGACCTAAATTTCGTTACCTTCGCTGCCACCATCTAGCTCAGGGGTTCTCAACCGCAGTCCTGTTTGGGGCTGGATAATTCTCGGTTGTAGGGGGCTGTCCTGTGCATTGTAGGATGTTTACCAGCACCCCTGGTGGCTAACCAATACTGGCTGGTAACACCCTACCCCCGAGTTGTGACAAACATCTCTAGACATTACCAATGTCCTCCAGAGGGGACAGAAATTGGGGTGGGGGACACCTCTGGTAGAGAACCACAGGTCTCGCTCAACCCTTTCTTTTCTTCCATAGCCCCACAATTTTTTTTTTTTTTGGCTGCGCGGGCTCTTAGTTGCTGTGGGTGGGCTGTTCACTGTGGCGCGCAGGCTTCTCTCTAGTTGTGGTGCGCGGGCTCTGTAGTTGCGGCATGAGGGCTTACTTGCCCTGAGGCATGGGGGACCTTATCTCACCGACTAGGGCTCGAACCCACATCCCCTGCATTGGAAGGCGGATTCTTTTTTTTTTTTTGCAATACGCAGGCCTCTCACTGTTGTGGCCTCTGCCGTCACGGAGCACAGGCTCCAGACGCGCAGGCTCAGGGGCCATGGCTCACGGGCCCGGCCGCTCCGCGGCACGTGGTATCTTCCCAGACCGGGGCACGAACCCGTGTCTCCTGCATCGACAGGCAGACTCTCAACCACTGCGCCACCAGGGAAGCCCGGAAGGCGGATTCTTAACCACTGGACGGCCAGGGAGGCCCCATAACACTGCAAGTTTTAATTATTTTGTTCATTTGACCGTTAGTGTGTTTGTTGTCCTTTGACAACCCCCCCACTAAAATGTGTGCTTATTCTTAAATATTCCTCAACTTGGCACAAGGCCTCAACCATAAAGGGACCCAATAAATATTTCTCAAACAAAATAATGCATGAAAATGAGACTGTAGGAATCGTTAATAAAAATACAATCCGTTATTGTAAATAACACGCCAGGCAGCGTTAAATACTTCACATATTTTAATCTTTATTCCTGAAAACATCCTAAGAAGCACGCCTTATCGTTATCCCCATCTGACAGATGAAGAAGGGCAGTTCAGTCATTTGTCCTGCCATTCTGACCCCTGGTCCATGATCCAAACAATAATGATATTCTGCAGCTTGCTTTTTTCATTTATGTTTAGTGCTAAGCATTTAAATAGTGTCTAATTTGTAACTAAGCACAAAAAGAAAGTGCAATTATAGTTAAAATATTCAACAATTGATAAAACATAGGCACCAACCAATGCCAGGAGCTCCTTCGGACTGTAAACGAGGGCACACTGAACCAGTGTGTCTCAACAGAATGTCAGTTTGTATGCAGATCTTTGGGGGCTTTTGTGAGTATATTTGTAGGAGTCCCTGGAAGGTAGACTAGCTGAGTCAAAGGGCTGTGCATTCAAAATTTCACAGATGTTGCCAAATTGCCCTCCAAATCATCTTACATATTTAAAACCTCTTTCTCTACACCCTTGCTAACACTGCACATTATCAATCAATTTCATATTTGCCAATCTCCTAGACAAATACATGACACCTAACTTTTTTAAGAATACATGCTTGGTTTGAGAAGGTGAGCACGTTCTTGTGTTTTCTGTGCATTTATTTCTTCTTTTCACCTGTTCATAACTTTCGTCAAGTTTTCTACTGTGTTCATTGTTCTTCCTGTTCTTTTCTTCTTCTTTTTTTTTCTTTTGGCTGTTCCGCTTCTAGGATCTTAGCTGCCTGACCAGGGATTGAACCTGGGCCCTCAGCAGTGGAAGCACAGAGTCCTAACTACTGGACCACCAGGGAATTCCCTTTCTTCCCTTTTTAAAATGGTGAGAACCAGCCTGTTTTTGTATTAGCCTAAAAGTATTTGACAGAATTAAAGGAACAAGGTTAGATGGACCAATAATGAAGGCGGGGGCATGGGGTGATGTGTCCTGATTTAAAAAAAAAAGAAAAAAAAATATAGTTTGGAATAAGTACCATATTTATGAGGTAAAAGTAAGACCTTCAGAATACTGTACCAGTTTTTAACTGAGTCCCTTTCTCCTCTTTCCATCAAAGGGTTAATCCACTCATATGTTTCCATTTATCACCATTACCTCGTCTCAAAGCTGTAGAGGACCCATTTATAAAGCAATAAAACGATGAAATATCTAGGAGTAAAATTAACAAGAAATATGTGCAAGTTTTATGAAGAAAACTTTAAAACCCTACTGAGGGACATAAAGGAAGACTTAAGTAAAATAAAAGATATAATTTATCCTTTCCTGCAAGATTCAATAGCGAAAGCATAAAGATGTTTATCTTCCCCAAATCGATCTTTACATTCAGAGCAATTTCTATTAAAATTCCAACAGGAATTTTTTCTTTAAATTGCTACACTTCATCAAAATTAAACAACCATACAATAGCCTGGGAAATTCTGAAAGAAGTGTTGGGATGGGAGGAGGGCAGGGGAAACCCCTTCACATATTAAAGTGTATTTTGAAGTTAATAATAATTAAAATGTAAGCATTTTGTACTGAGAATAAATAAAGAGGAAACAAAGAACAATGAGAGTTTAGAATATGATATGGGCATTTAGATTTCGGCAAAGGCGACTTTTCAGATCGGGGTAAATTGAATTGGGACAATTGACTACTTTTAGTTAAAAATCAAGCTGATCTCTCACTCCTTTAAGAAAAATAAAACTCATCTGAATCAGAGATTGAAATGTTCATTAAAAATGCAACCCCGTATGTTCTAGAACAGTGATTCTCCAGGCGGGATGTAGGTGGCAACTTTGCCTCCCAGGGGACATTTGACAATGCCTGGCGACATTTTTGGTGATCACAGCTGGAGAGGAGGGGATGCTACTGGCATCTAGCGGATAGAGGCCAGGGATGCTGCTGTTTCACCGCACACAGAACAGACCTCCACAGAAAAATCATCCTGTCTGGCGGGTCAGTCGTGCTGAGGTTGAGACCACGTGTTCTGGAAGGAGGCATGAATATGATCTTGGAGTGGAGAGGCCTTTCTAACCAGGACACAAAACTGAGACCCAGTAAAAGAGATACATGTGTATAAGCATTTTGTATTTGTAAAAAAACTTGTGTTTGAGGAAAAAAATCATAAAATTTTCAAAAGCAAAATAACTGGGAAAAAATAACCGGTGGCACATGTCAGGCACAAGACCTAGTTAGTTACCGAACTTACGGAGAGCTGATACAAATCAGAGGAAAAAAACCCTGTTTATAAAAAGTAAAGTTGGGCAAAGTCTATAGATAAGCAGTTCAAAAAAAAAGAAAAAGAAATCCAAATAAACAGAAACATGAAAAAAAAAAGCCACCAAGAAAACTTTATTTTGCAGTCATTACAGCAACAAAGTAAATCAGACTGAACTGACATAGAAAGATTACTAATATATGTTGACAAGCTTTTTTGTTTTTGTTTCTTGGGGGATTTTTGGCAGCACTGTGAGGCTTGTGGCATCTTAGTTCCCCCACAAGGAATTAAACCTGGGCCCTCGGCAGTGAGAGCTTAGAGTCCTAACCACTGGACTGCCAGGGAATTCCGTGGTACGTTGTTTTTAAGCAAGGTGAAGAACATTATAGTATTACCCCCATTTTTAAAAATTATTTATTTGGTTGCCCTGGGTCTTAGTTGCGGCTCTCTGGCTCCTTAGTTGTGTCATGCAAACTCTTAGTTGTGGCCTGTATGTGGGATCTAGTTCCCTGACCGGGGATTGAACCCTGGCCCCCTGCATCGGGAGCTCAGAGTCTTAACCACTGCGCCACCAGGGAAGTCCCTAGCATTGCCCTTCTGTGTAAAATGTTTTATGCCTATATTTCTTTGGAACGATACTCAAGGAAACATTCACAATGGCTACCTTTGGAGGAAGAGAAGGGTAGAAAGGAATGAGATGCACGGCAAGGAGGGTTTTTTTTATCTTATACTTTTTTGTACAAGTCTGAGAAATGAGACAGACAGAGACAGGAAGAATACGAGCTGGAGTTGGAGAAGGCAGGTGCCCAGTCTAGACTGGTCATCATTTTATTTTACCTTCACTTATTCCTTCTTCCCAGCTCTTCCTTTTTTTAATGGAGATCTGAGTTTCTGGCTTATTTTCCTTCTCTCTAGAGAACTTCTTTTAACGTTTCTTACAAGGCAGGTTTACTATTATCATTTTTGATGACTAAATAATAGTTCGTTGTAACTATGGATATAATTTATGTACCAATCCCCATTTATTGGACACTTAGGTTTCGTTCTGGTTTGAGTTAGAAGGGATTTTCAAAACTCATATAAAAACCTGAGCAGGGGTCTAAAATAGGATGAGCTGTATTTGGGGCCTTGAAGTCTGGTTCTTACAGTTCAGGAGCCAGGGGTGGTTAATCATTAGCAAGTGTGAATAACCCCCAGTGACACCCTGGGAGTTCATTATTCACTGCTATTTACAGGAAGTATCAAAGGCTGTCAAACCATTGGAATTGGATTGTCAAATCTGCAAAACGGGAAAGGTTAATCCTGATGCAGGTAATTTTTACAGAAAATTTGGCCAACCATTATAATATGTAACAAGAGAGCAAGATACTTTCCTCAAAATGAATGAATAGAAGCTGTCGATGTACGGATGGAGTCCGCATATCCCTTGAAAGGCACGCAACACTTAAGTAAAGGCTTTCTCTTCTATTGGTGTGTTCTTACCAGGGGACAATCTGCTTCCTAAAGTGTTTCATCAGGCCTCCACAGGATGTCATGCAAAAGCCAAAACGATTATTCCGTATTACCTTAAAAGGGAGGAAAACATATTCACTTCCAAGCTACTTGGGTAAACTTTATCTTTAAAACTTAGGTATATTTGATTTTATTTCTCCAACCCATTTTGGAAGCTCTCCTCAGCAACACACAGAGTAGATTAGCGGGGGCAAAATAAATGTCTAAATCAGTCCATATTCGTCTCTCCCCTTCCGCTTGTGCTTGGCAACTCATACACATATCTACTACTCTTGAATACATTTTATTTTTTAAAAAAACCTTAAAAATAGCCAGGTGACCTCACAAACAAGGACTTTGTCCTGCCTAGAATGTCTTTGTGTTTTTCATTTTTTTTGATGTAAAAATGTAAATATATCTAATAGTGGAGATCCTAGTGTAATAATTTCCCAAATATTCATCAGCCAGCTTCAACAATTATCAACCCATGGCCACTCTTGCTTCATCTATACCCTCACATACTTCCTTCTCTCCTATATTATTTTGAAGCAAATCCCAGACATTCTGTCACTTCTGGATAAGCTCCCCTAGTTAATGCTCTGCTTGCCTAGGCAGTAACACCTTCCTCCCTAGGCTAAATGGTTGTTTACTAAAGGAGCTAAGAAGTCCCAGAATTATGCCCTATTGTATTTTCCTTTCTAGCTATTTCTCTTCCTGTGGTTAAACATTTTCTTCTTGCCAGAGAGAACAATTACATTTTATCTTTAGATGGGGCTTTAAAGCTTTTAGTTCTACTAGCCTCTGTTAGACCAATAACTGAGGTACATTTTCTCTTTTGCACAGTTCTACCCTCAAAACTTATATCAGTTTCTCCCATTTGAACTTGTCAGACAATTGCCCTGATTTTTTTTTTTCCCGTGGTTCAGGAAGCATGTTCGCCAAATCAGTATCTCACTTTGAGGTCTCTAGAAATATTATTCTACTTTACTGACTATAAAGAAAAACATTACTTTAAAAATTCACGGCTACAAATGACTTTAAGGCAAATTATTTCCTTCTCGTGTGTGTGTGTGTGTGTGTGTGTGTGTGTGTGTGTGTGTGTGTGAGAGAGAGAGAGAGAGAGAGAGGGAGAGAGAGAGAGAGACAAAGAGAGAGACAGAGACAGAGACAGACAGAGGAATAGGAAGATGGGGGAGTAAAGTCTAGAAAGATTTGATACATCTAGTATGGAGTTGTTTTCAGCCAGAACGACAGTCAGATGGTAACATTAAAACACAAACAGGGGCTTGCCTGGTGGCGCAGTGGTTGAGAGGCCGCCTGCCGATGCAGGGGACACAGGTTCGTGCCCCGGTCCGGGAAGATCCCACATGCCACAGAGCGGCTGGGCCCGTGAGCCATGGCCGCTGAGCCTGCGCGTCCGGAGCCTGTGCTCCGCAACGGGAGAGGCCACAACGGTAAGAGGCCTGCGTACCGCAAAAAAAAAAAAAACCAAAAAAAAACCCACACACAAACAGGACTTATTTAAGTTTTAAAACTTAATATTCTGACCATTAGGTTTGAAAAACGTAGAATCATCAATAGCTTATCTGAACGCTTTCCCTCCCTCCCTCCCTCCCTCGCTCTCTCCCTTCCTTCCTTCCTTCTTTCCTTCCTCTCTCCCTCTCTTTCTGTCTCTCTCTCTCTCATGATTCTTGGACACATTATCCCTCATTGGAAATCACAAATCTGTGACCAATCTTAAATATTTTATACTTCACAAGAATCCCATTTAGTTGTTAAAACTAAACAAACCAACTATTCGCAAAAATGGTGTCTAGATTTCTTGAGTTAGGTACACTTTGCCTTCATCTAATAAAATATGTTCATCCTACCAGCCTTTTTATGGGAAAGAATAAACCCATACCTACACAAACTTCTATTTGATTAGTCATTTGTCACTTATTTATTGCTTGAAAAGTACATTTTCCAAACACTCTGTAACCACAGTGCTTTGCCTTCTGTCATTTTTTTGAGCCTCCAAGAATTCTTGAGACATCATCACCCCAGTCTAAAATATAAGCCCCTCCATGAAGCTTTGAAATCCAATTCCCAAAGTAACCTACCTATTTTTCAAACTGATGATGCTGTTTAGACAAAGTTTCCTCTCTAATGTAACTTAAACATACATCTGCTCCTCCCATTTCTCCCTCACCTACCCCCCAAATTCTTCTCTTATTATTTTGCAAACTGCCGTCAAATCATTTCTGCTCAGAAAATGCAAAATCAACTTTAGTCCAGGAAAAAAATAACATAAATTTTGTTTGTTGGACTTCAAGTTGTGTTAAGAAGATTTGAGTAAGTTACTGTTAAGGAATCCTTATCTGGTAACAGGTGGTCTAAGCTGGAAACAAACAAACAAACTGAAAATACTGGAGAGGGAAGTTTACACTCATTCCTCATTGATTAGCTGTGGGGTTAGAATGCCTCACCTCCACCGGCACCGCCTCCTCTCACAGAGCAGATGGCCCAGTTATCAATTGTTCTCAAGAAGTACAGCTGAGAAGGTTTGCAAGACATGCAAAAAGACTTTATACTCTTACTT
Organism: Aethalodelphis obliquidens; assembly: GCF_003676395.1. NCBI lineage: Eukaryota > Metazoa > Chordata > Mammalia > Artiodactyla > Delphinidae > Aethalodelphis > Aethalodelphis obliquidens. Next base: position 9,775,431 of record NW_020838007.1, read on the forward strand.
CTGGGATAATGAAATTGAAGGTTTACTTCCTTTTACCTGGGGGTCTCGAAACCTACACTCTAACCTACATCCACTCCAGACCTTATTCGAATGTCCACAGAAATAAAACAAAACTAAACTAAACTCAATTTGTGTGCTCTCTTCCAGGATTCAGCTTTGTCTATTGCAAAATTTGACCATTTGTAGCCTTAAATGTCAAGGCCTGTGCCCGAGTTGGTGGGATTTTGCCTCGCCATTCTCTTGCAAATTTTCTGCAACGAGCTTGGATTCTCTTACTTTTTTTGTGTGTGTGTGTGGTATGCGGGCCTCTCACTGTGTGGCCTCTCCCATTGTGGAGCACAGGCTCCCGGACGCGCAGGCTCAGCGGCCATGGCTCACGGGCCCAGCCGCTCCGCGGCATGTGGGATCTTCCCGGACCGGGGCACGAACCCGTGTCCCCTGCACCGGCAGGCGGACTCTCAACCACTGCGCCACCAGGGAAGCCCAAGGATTATCTTACTTTTAATCAGCATAAAAAGCAATACGTTTATTTTTTAAATTTTAAATAAAAGCTGCCTATCCCTTGGCACCAGAGTATAGATACAATTACAGGTTCTACATGTGAACTGAAAGAGTGATATTATGCATTTGACAAATATTGGCCGTGATCCTTGAGTGCCATGTGTCAAGTTTTCAAGCTGGTTGGTGTGAAAATAAAATAAGTAAGCAAAGAACAATAGGTGGATGTGCCCAGGGCAACAAAGTACGAGGAAAGATAAGTAGTTCAGGGCATTTCAAAAACTGGAGGAAGCAGAGTTTGCAAGGATTTGAGGAAACAGAGGCCTGTTGCTCAAAGCCAGTGACAGAGTAGCTCACCAAAGTACATCTACAGTCTAGAAAAGGGGGGTATTCTTTGATCCAGCAACTACACTTAGGGAGATTTATTCTAAGGTTTGGTGGTCTGATTTGGCAGATACATAAGGGAGTCATGGAAGGTAAACCTCAAAAAGTATGGATATATTGAGGGACTTCCCTGGCGGTCCAGTGGTTAAGACGCTGTGCTTCCACTTCAGGGGGTGCAGGTTCGATCCCTGGTCAGGGAACTACTATCCCACATGCCGCATGGTGTGGCCAAAAAACCCCACAAAAGACACACTAAAAAAAATGTATATTGAGGTCAAATTACCAGCCTGAGGTGGGGTCAGGCCTTATTCTGTAGGAAATGATGACCGTTTGGCCATAAGGGAGATGAAGTTTGCCGTTTTCTCTAGAATGAGTTAGAGGCAAACAGCCTCCTTAATACAGTTTTAAAAGATTAAAGGCCCCAATTTCCTTGTGCCTGTGAGAACAGGAATGATTTTTTTCACTTGGCAGTTTAAGTTTCTAAAAATAAAATTTACTGAGCGTATTTATTACCAACACTTAAAATCTAGAAAACACTTTACCATCGTTTATACTATAAAAAGATAATGAGTAACCTAGATAATGCGAACCACTTCAGGCCGGGCTGGAGCCAGAATTTTGACTGCATAAGTCAGCTGTGTTACATGGCTTTATTTTTCCTGTTCACACTGCAGAGGTCAAAGGGTGTGAAAGGCTTGGAAAAGGCTAGATTTCTCAGCTTCCCCAAGCATCCTTGGGAGGTGTCAGCCTACAAACAGGCTGTTGGCTAATTACCGTGGTTATGAAGTGCGTCCTGGGCCGGCTCGTAACTATTTTTTAAATAGGCTGTTTCTCACCTCGATTGGCAAGATGTTACCAGATCTCTGATGGAAAGGAGGCTGTTCCTTAACTGTTTTTGCAGAATGAAACTTCAGAATCAGTTCTGGGGAAGTCGAGCTGATGTGGGGTTGAAGCATTTAAATTGGGGGCTGCCAACCCTCATTTTTTTTTTTTTTTGTATGTGTGGTAAAATATATATAACATGAAAGTTACCATTTTAGCCATTTTTAAGTGCATCGTTCATTGACATTAAGAACATTCACATTGCTGTGCAACCATACCACCATCCAATTCCAGAACCTTTTTATCTTCCCAAACTGAGTCTCTGTTCCCGTTAAACACTAACTCCCTCTCCCCTCTCCTCGGCCCCTGGTAACCTCTATTCTACTTCCTGTCTCTATGCATCTGACCATTCAAGGTCCCTAATATAAGTTGAATCATACAATATCTGTCCTTTTGAGTTTGGCCTATTTCACTCAGCATGATGTCTTCAAGGTCCCCTGTTACAACATGTGTCAGAATTTCATTATTTTCTCATTTACCTTTGTTTTGGAACTTTTTATTTTAACATAATTTCAGCCTTCCCCCAAAAGTGGTCAGAATAGTATAAAGAAATCCCATATACTCTTTACTACCCAGATTCCCCAGATTTGGTTCATTATTTTACACACATACACAAGCATTTCTCACGTATACCCTTTTTTCCAAGTTGCAGATACGTTGGCCCTTGAGCCCTAAATACTTCAGTGTGTATTTCCTAAGAATGAGGACATCCTCTTACATCATACAATTATCAAAATTAGGAAACTAACGTTGATAGAATGCTATTACCCAATATTCGAACCAGATTCATATTTTGCTAGTTGTCAAATAATATTCTTCATGAGCAAGCAAAAATTTCCTTCAGAAGAAAGCAAACATGTCTAGACTAAGATCTGATCTAGGAGCACACGTTGTATTTAGTCAGTGTATCTCTTTAGTCTCCTTTAATCTGGAACAGTCTCTTTGTCATTCACGACCTTGGCATTTTGGAAGAGTAAACCCCTGTTATCCTACAGAATGACCCTCACTTTGGCATTGTCTCCAGCTTCTTCCGTGAGATTGAGGCTGCGCATTTTTGACAGATAGATCACAACAGTGACATCAGGCCCTTCTCAGTGCATCATATTAGGTGGCAAATGATTTCAATGTTTACATGTCCCCTTACAAGTGAATGTTACATTTGATCACTCTGTTAAGGTTGTGTCTGCTGGGCTTCTCCACAATAAAGTTATTATTTTTCCCTTTGTAATTAATAAATATTCTGAAAGAAGGTCGATGTCCTATTCGTAACTTTCACCCTCTAGTTTTATAATCCATTATGATTCTAGCTTGAATCGAATATTACTATCATATTTATCAACTGGTGATTTCTAACACCATCATTTCTCTTACATTTATTTGTTGGCATTCTACTGTATGGAAGAGCTTTTCTTTCCCCATTTCTTTCTTTGCTTGTTTATTTATATCAGTATGGATTTGTGGAGTTGTATGTTATTCAGTGGGTTATAACTGGTTACTATTTTTTTTAAACATCATAAAATTTAATTGTATCAGTTGTGCAATCATCATCTGGTTGATAAATGATTACTTAATAGCGATGTTGTACATGGCCTTAGCTCCTCATTATGAATGGGCCAATTTGATATTTCGTGACTTGCAGAGTAGCTGCAAAAGAGATATGGATGTTGTATAGTATTTCTCTTTCCAATATTTCTCACATTTGTTAATAATTGCAGCCTCTCAAAAAAAAAAAATCCCTCAAGTGGGGCTTCCCCGGTGGCGCAGTGGTTGAGAGTCCGCCTGCCGATGCAGGGGATGCGGGTTCGTGCCCCGGTCCGGGAAGATCCCACATGCCGCGGAGCGGCTGGGCCCGTGAGCCATGGCCGCTGAGCCTGCGCATCCGGAGCCTGTGCTCCGCAACGGGAGAGGCCACAACAGTGAGAGGCCCGTGTACCGCAAAAAAAAAAAAAAAAATACCATGTTCAAAAGTTACTTGAGAGCTTCCCTGGTGGCGCAGTTGTTAAGAATCCGCCTGCCAGTGCAGGGGACGTGGATTCGAGCCCTGGTCCAGGAAGATCCCATATGCCGTGGAGCAACTATGCCCGTGTGCCACAGCTACCAAGCTTGTGCCCTAGAGCCTGCGAGCCACAACTACTGAGCCCACGTGCCACAACTATTGAAGCCCGCAGCCTAGAGCCTGTGCTCCGCAACAAGAGAAGACACCACAATGAGAAGCCCATGCACCACAACGAAGAGTAGCCCCTGCTCGTTGCAACTAGAGAAAGCCCGCGTGCAGCAACAAAGACCCAACGCAGCCAAAAGTAAATAAATAAATTAATTAATTAATAAAAAAGATTTCTACAAAAGTTACTTGAGTCAGCTCTTCCTTCTGTCCTCTCCAGTGTGACTGTCATTCTTTTGAAATACATTTAGGTTTATTTTTTAAATTTATATTCCCTTCTATGGTTGCCCCACATTCTTTTGATTTTATCATTATTATGATAATGATGACTTTTTTGGTATGCAAAACGTTAGCGTGATTCCAAAATCAATACGAAGTGGAAGTCTCACGTAGAGAAGTGTCAGTCCTTCAGGTCATTCAAAACATACACTATCAATTGTTTTGCTTGAATAGATAGACTCACCTCACTCATATTTGAGAAAAAAACTGTCAAATACCCATGTCTGAATAACAAGTTTGTCTATCAGCTATTCTTTGAAGTAAAAATGGTGTTATATTAAAAACTGGCTACTTCAGCTTGTAACTCAAACAGCAGAAGTACTTCATGGGCATTTCCCATTTAGTCACACAGAATATTAAAAAGACATGTACTCAGGTCAAGTTTGATAACATTACTCGTTTTTACAGCTGCTTCAAGAATATTCTTAAGGGAAACTGTCTTTTTTTTTTTAATCAAGAGTGTGTGTCACTAAACAGTACGTCCCACAGCCTTCATTTGTGGCGGCCCCTGCAGTTTTACCTCCATTGCTTTTGCACCATCAGTGTCAATGTCACCTCTCTGAAAAAAGGCAAATAAATGGCTTCATATTATTAGGAAAATAGTTTTGATCTCACGGACCACCTGAAGGTGTCTCAGGGACCCCCAGGTGTGTGAGGACCACATTTTGAGAACTGCTACCATAGATAGATTTTTGTATTTTCCTTTTTTTCACTTAATATATTCTGGAAATTATTCCGTATCAGTTTATAGAGATCATGCTTATTATTGTTATTTTATAGTTTCGTAGTATTCCACTGCGTGGATGATACCATCCTTCAATTACTTTCTTATGTTTGGACATTTAAACTGCAATTACAAACAATGTTGCAATGAATGATCTCATGCATACCTATTTTCATCTTACTGAATGTGTTTCCTGGGACAGCTTCCTAGAAGTGCAAGTGCTACGTCAAAAACAAACACGTGGGCTTCCCTGGTGGCGCAGTGGTTGAGAGCCCGCCTGCCGATGCAGGGGACACGGGTTCGTGCCCCGGTCCGGGAAGATCCCACATGCCGCGGAGCGGCTGGGCCCGTGAGCCATGGCCGCTGAGCCTGCGCGTCCGGAGCCTGTGCTCCGCAACGGGAGAGGCCGCAACAGTGAGAGGCCCGCGTACCACAAAAAAAAAAAAAAACCAAACACGTGTGTGGTTTTGTTAGAAGTTCCAGACTCCACTTCACAATGGTTGTACAATTTGCATATCTACCAGCAATGAATAGGAGTTCCTGTTTCTCCACGGCCTTCACAACAAAGTATAATATGGGGGATAGACATGTAAATTAATCAGACATTAAATGACCCATAGGCTTTCTATAAAGGGGATAGCAGCCTTTTCTGGGAACTTTCTCCTCCAATACCAGTCTGTGGGTTGATACAATTAACTGGACCCTAGCCAAAGCTGGGCCAGATTCCCTATCCTGGGAACTCTGAAATTAGGACTGATGTCCCACTCTGTTAGGAAATGATGTAAGCTTGGGGTCCATTTTATCATATCTGGTCATATACCAACCAAAGTAGAGAAAACCAGTTTGCAGAAGCAGAGATGAGACTAACCTCAGCTCCTGACGGCTCCTCTAACTCCTACGCTAGCTCCTGCAAGGCTTGAACTTCCAGCCCTTGGATGACAGTCGAGACTTGCTACACGTTATTATTTGCTGCTACTCTTCTTCTTATCACTAATTAGCTACTTACAATAAAAAGAAGCATAATTAAGAAAAATAGTTACAGTACAATGAGATGTGACACTTGATCATAAACCTGTATTAATTAGATTATAAGCTTGAGTTGCTCTAACAAAGACCCGAATCAACATGAAAGAACTTTATTTCTCTCTGTGTCACAGACAACATAAGCACTCCAGGGCCAATATGGCAGCTCTGAGATTTGGGGGACCCAGACCCTTTCTATTTTGTTGCTCCACCATGGCTACTCCCTTGTAACCTAAGAAGGCTGCCTTAGATCTTACTACCCATCAACCTCTTGGCCACTAAGAAAGGAGAAAGGAACAAGGCGAGGCATGTCTATTTCTTTTAATAACCCAAGAATATTTGGTACAGATGATTTCTTCTCACATCCCATTAGCTAATACCAAGTTACATGGTCAAACCCGCATGCTAAGGAGGCTGAGAAATACAGCCTGTGGCTGAAAGGCCATGGGCTGATCTAAAATTGAGGTAATTCCATTGCTAGCAGAAGAGGGAAGAATGTATTCAGAGAGGCAACTGGCAGTCTCAGCTACAGTCCACTCCTTGGTCACCCACATATTTCTGCTCATCCTTCTTCCTAGATATAAAACACACTTTTCCCCGTCGAGTGAGGCAACACAATGTTCCACCTGGCTGCTGCATTCATTTTAAAGTCTAGGACCTCTGAGTGATACGCATTCCCCTCATCAGGACCACCTGTGACTCTCACTTGCATCTTCTGAAAAACAAGTCATCTGTCCTCCCAGCCTCCGCCCACCAGACACATAGTGGTAAATGAGGCACACGATCATAAACACGCTCTTTCAGAAAAGGAAAGAAAGGGAGGGAAACAGCAGTCACTGGACCACCGCAATGACGTAACACCCACTGAGATCAGAGGCTCCCTGACCTAGCAACAAAGTGTGTTTCTCCATTGGACCCTGGCCCTACCAAGGAATTTCCCTGTTCATTATCATCTGTGACCTTTGGCTTTGCCTCTGGGAGGTTCTTCCATCAATTATCCTCCGTAACTACATCTGAAGCGGTATTGATAAGTATGCTGTCCTATAGGTTCAGTTGTGAGGACCCTGAGGATTGCACGAGGAGGTTAAAGAATTACAGGTTCTTGGAGGATTCTTAATATGTTTCTGGTATATTTCCTTCTATTTAGTTCCTTGGTCTAAAGGTTCCTTTGTAACTGCAGCCATAGATCTTGTCTGGAAAAAGTTCTTAAGCCTGAGGAATCTCCTCTTTTACTCACTTGCTGGCACGTGGCACAAACCCACACGTGAAATATTGTGATGGATACCCCGAGGCCATGTGAAGCAACAGGCTCGGGTTGGAAAGGAACCAAACTTTATTAATCTATCTGGCTCCCACGGTCTGGTAAATAGCACTCAAGAAAGGCTTTGCCAAACCTCCTTAGTGGAAATGTATTCCGTTCCACCGTGCTAACTCTTGCCTGGACTCATCTCTCTCACAGAACTTAGCTAAAGGCAGAAAAAAGCAGCCAACATACACAAACATTCAGACTTTTCTCAAACACTTCTCCTAGAGCTATGGACCTGATTGACATAAGCACTATATTCCAAGATAGTGCAGGAGATAGTTTATCTAAACTAATTTAGCTACTGCAGCTTTCTTTTAGTCAGTGTAGCCATGGTTTATCTGTCTCCATCCCTTTACTTTTTTTAAAAAATTATTAATTAATTAATATTTATTTTTGGCTGCGTTGGGTCTTTGTTGCTGTGCGTGGGCTTTCTCTAGTTGCGGTGAGCAGGGGCTACTCTTCACTGTGGTGCATGGGCTTCTCATTGTGGCGGCTTCTCTTGTTGCGCAGCATGGGCTCTAGGCACGCGGGCTTCAGTAGTTGTGGCACACGGGCTCAGTAATTCTGGCTCATGGGCTTAGTTGCTCTGCGGCATGTGGGATCTTCCCAGAGGGCTTGAACCCATGTCCCCTGCATTGGCAGGCGGATTCTTAACCAATGCGCCACCAGGGAAGTCCCTCCATCCCTTTACTTTTGATCTGTGTCTTTATATTTACATCGGATTTCCTATAGACAACATATAGTCGGGTCATTATTTTATCCTTTCTTATAGTCTCTGTTTTTTAATTGGTATATTTAGACCATTCACATTTAAAGTAATTATTGATTTGTTGGATTAGTATCGACCATATTTATAACTGTTTTTGGTTCACTGTTGTCCTTCTTTGTTTCTTTTTTGTTGTCCACTCTTTTCCTGCCTTCTCTGATTTTTTTTTTTTTTTTGCCACGCAGTGTGGCACGTGGGATCTTAGTTCCCTGACCAGGGATTGAACCTGTGACCCCTGCATTGGAAGCAAGGAGTCTTAACCACTGGACTGCCAGGGAAGTCCCTCTCTGGGTTTTTTTTTTTTTTTTTTTTTGCTGTACGCAGGCCTCTCACTGTTGTGGCCTCTCCCGTTATGGAGCACAGGCTCCAGACGCGCAGGCTCAGCGGCCATGGCTCACGGGCCCAGCCGCTCCGTGGCATGTGGGATCCTCCCCGACCGGGGCACGAACCCGTGTCCCTTGCATCGGCAGGCGGACTCTCAACCACTGTGCCACCAGGGAAGCCCCCTCTCTGGTTTTAACTGAGCATTTTGTATGATTCAGTTTTCTTTCCTTTCTTTATTTTTTTCTTTTTTTTAATAGGACAAGGGAGTTTTTAAAATATTTTATTTATTTATTTATTTAATTTATTTTTGACTGTGTTGGGTCTTAGTTGTGGCACCGGGATCTTTGTTGCAGTGCACGGACTTCTCTCTAGTTGTGGCACGTGGACTCTGTAGTTGTGGCGCACGGGCTTAGTTGCCCCGCAGCTTGTGGGATCTTAGTTCCCTGACCAGGGATCGAACCCGCATCCCCTGCATTGGAAGGTGGATTCTTAACCACTGAACCACTGGGGAAGTCCCTCTTTCCTTTCTTTGTATATCAATTATACTTCTTTAAAACATTTTCATTCATTGCCCTACAGTTTGTAATACACTTTGACGACTAATCTAAGTCTCCTTTCACATAACATTATACCATTTCATGGGTATTACAGGTACTGTGTAACAGAATAGTTCCAATACCTCCCTCCCATCTCTTACAACATTGCTGTCAAGCACTTCACTTATCTATAAGCTATAATCATCTAATATATTGTTGCTACTATTACTTTAAACTAATGGTTAACTGTTAAATCCATTAAGAATAAGAAAAATAAAAGATTTTATTTTACCTTCACTTCTCAATGCTTCATTTCTCAAACTCTTTTGTTATGTAGATCTGAGTTTCTGACCTATATCATTTTCCTTCTCTCTGAAGAACTTCTTTCAACATTTCTTACAAGACAGGTCTACTGGAGACAAATTCCCTCAATTTTTCCTTGTTTGAAAAAGTCTTTATTTCTCCTTTGCTTTTGAAGGATAATTTTGCTAGATACATAATTCTAGTTTGCTGATTTTTCTTTCAGTGCTGTAAATATTTTACTCCATTCTTCTTTTGCTTGCATGGTGTCTGAAGAAAAGGACGATATAATTCTTATTCTTGTTCCTCTATAGATAAGGTGAGTTTTTCCGCCCTCTCTGGCTTCTTTCAAGATTTTCTCCTTGTCTCAGATTTTCTGCAGTTTGAATATGATATGCCCAGGTGTACACTTTTGTTATTTATGCTGGGTGGTATTCTCTGAGTTTCCTGAATCTGTGGCTTGGTCATTAATTTTAATCTGATTAATTTTGGAAAATTCTCAGCCATTATTGTTTCAAATATTTCTTTTGTTCTTTTCTCTCTCTCTTCTTCTTCAGGTATTCCAAACACTCATATGTCACACTTTCTGTCACTGTCCCACAGTCCTTGGATTTTCTGTTGCATCCTTTTTTTGTTGTTTTTTGTGGCCACACCACCCAGCATGTGGGATCTTAGTTCCCTGACCAGGGATTGAACTTGTGCCCCCTGCAGTGCAAACACAGAGTCTTAACCACTGGACCACCAGGAAGTTCCTGTTGCATCTTTTTCATTCTTTTCTTCTCTTTGTTTTTTAGCTTGGGAATTTTCTACTCACATATCTTCAAACTCATTGATTCTTGTTTCACTATGTCTAGTCCACTGATGAGCCCATCAAAAGCATTCCTCGTTTCTGCCACAGTGCATTTCTTTTTTAAAAAATTTAATTAATTTATTTTTGGCTGCGATGGGTCTTCGTTTGCTGTGCATGGGCTTTCTCTAGTTGCAGTGAGTGGGGGCTACTCTTCGTTGTGGTGCGTGGGCTTCTCATTGCGGTGGCTTCTCTTGTTGCAGCCTGCAGGCTCTAGGCGCGTGGGCTTCGGTAGTTGCAGTGTGTGGGCTCACAAGTTGCTCCGCGGCATGTGGGATCTTCCTGCACCAGGGCTCGAACCCATGTCCCCTGAATTGGCAGGTGGATTCTTAACCACTGCACCACCAGGGAAGTCCCAGTGCTTTTGATTTCTAGCATTTCCTTTTGATTCTTTCTTAGAGTTTCCATCTCTCTGTTTATATTACCTGTTTTTGCATATTGTCCATTTTCTGCATTAGATCTCCTAACATATTATTCATAGTTATTTTAAATTTCTGGTCTGATAGTTCCAAAATCTCTGCCAGATTTAGTGGCCCTATCAGAAAAAGTAAAAGTGAAAAGAAACAGGTGATATATTAATTTTAATAATATATTTTACTTAACCTAATATGTCTAACATATTATCATTCAACATGTAATCAACATAAATTAGATATTAAAAACTTTTTGCACTAGGTCTTCGAACCCCAGGGTGTATTTTCTTGTTTGTTTGTTTTAACGTTTTTTTAAAATTAATTAATTTATTTATTTATTTTTGTCTGTGTTGGGTCTTTGTTGCTGCATGCAGGCTTTTTCTAGTTGCGGCGAGCGGGGGCTACTCTTCATTGTGGGGTGCGGGCTTCTCACTGCGGTGGCTTTTCTTGTTGCGGAGCACAGGCTCTAGGCGTGCAGGCTTCAGTAGTTGTGGCACATGGGCTTCAGTAGTTGTGGTTTTGCAGGCTTTAGAGCGCAGGCTCAGTAGTTGTGGCACACGGGCTTAGTTGCTCCGCAGCATGTGGGATCTTCCCGGACCAGGGCTCAAACCCATGTTCCCTGCATTGGCAGGCAGATTCTTAACCACTGCGCCATCAAAGAAGTCCCGTATTTTTTTAAATTATAGCACATCTCAATTAGGACTAATAACATTTCAAGTGCTCCATGGCTACCTGTGGCTGGTGGCTACCATGTTGCTGGTGGCTACCAGCTCAGGTATAAGAAATCCCTATCTCTGATTCTGAAAGCACAAACACTGTGATAAGACTAATAAATAAATATATATATATATATATATTACTTTTAACTGTGGCAAAAAACGTATAACATAAAATTTACCATCTTAACCATTTTAAGTGTACAGTTCAGTGGAAGTATATTAACACTGTCGTGCAAACAATCTCTAGACCTCTTTTCATCTTGCAAAACTGAAACTCTGTATCCATTAAACAGCAACTCTCCATTTACCTCTCCTCCCATCCCCTGGCAACCACTATTCTACTTCCTGTTTCTATGAATTTGACTTTAGATGTCTTATGTAAGTGGAATCATACAGTATTTGTCTCAGAAATGGGATTGCTGGATCATATGGTATTTCTGTTTTTATTACTTTTTGAGGAACCACTGTGCTGTTTCCCATAGCAGCTACACCATTTTACATTCCCACTAAACAGTGCACAAAGGTTCTAATTTCTCCACATCCTTGCCAAAACTTTTATTTCTGTATTTTTTTTTAAATAGTAACCACATTACAGTCAACAGGTAGAATATGGTGTAATGTGATATCTCATCATGATTTTGATTTGCAGTCCTCTAATGATTAGTGATGCTGAGCATCTTTTCATAAGTTTGTTGGCCATCTGTATATCACCTTTAGAGAAATGTCTGTTCAAGTCATTTGCCCATTTTTTAGTCAGGTTATTTTTTTGCAGCAAATACAATCAGATACACACCTAGGTAGTCCAGGATGGGAATTAGAAGACATTACTTAGATCACTATCGTACTTAGTAACACATAAGATCAACATAAATAAAACCACTTCATAACAAAGGATACAAAAAACAAACAAACAAAATTGAAAGTACTCTCCTGACGTAATATAAACACAGCCCTCTGCATGTGGTATATGGTTTGCGGTTCTGGTTGAAGGTCAATGAAGATATAATTAAGCTCAATAAGGTACAGAGATCTGTGGAATGGGGAACCAACTAAAGCAGAAGTTATGGTCTAGCGGCCATTTTCATTGATATTTCCCTATAGACGTTTCAGTCTTTAAGACATCTGGAATATGTTTTGTTATTTAATCTGACGGGTTTTTTTTCCAAATGGTTATCCAGTTCTCAACATCATTGATTGAATAATTCACTTTTTCACCTACCCAAATTTGAAAAGCTACCTTTTTATACATGCTTAAATCTTATATGAATTTGAGGCAGTTTTTGTTTTTCCTAGTCTACTCCACTATTTATCTATTCTTGGACCTGGATCATGGTATTTTAACTGTTGTAGCTTTTTTTTTTTTTTTTTTTGGTGGTACGCGGGCCTCTCACTGTTGTGGCCTCTCCCATTGCGGAGCACGGGCTCCGGACGCGCAGGCTCAGCGGCCATGGCTCACGGACCCAGCCGCTCCGCGGCATGTGGGATCTTCCCGGACCGGGGCACGAACCCGTGTCCCCTGCATCGGCAGGCGGACCCCCAACCACTGCGCCACCAGGGAAGCCCTAACTATTGTAGCTTTATAATACCTGGGGAAAGAGTCTATGACTTGATCCCCACTATTCACTTCTTCTTCATTTTAGCAAGAATCCCTTCACCCTAAATTTTAGCTGAACATGGATACATGGCTGAGAGCTGGGAATTATAGATCAAAGCCTGCTCTGCAGACTGGTGTGGTCACGTGACTAGACTGAAGCCCATGATGAGTGAAAATGAAGCGTTTAACTTCCAAGTCATCCCCTTAAAGACAAATCTACTTGGTCCAGACTCTCCTATGGGCTAGAATGTGGATGTGGAAGTGAGCCAGCTTCCACGTGAAAAGGACAACAACCTAGATAGTAGCAGCAGGAGACAGAAGAAATCAAGATCCCTAAATAACGTCCTGGAGTACAGCTTCATTGTAACACTGGACCACTCACCTCCAGACAGTTTGGGGAAATTTAAAAAAACCTTCTATCTTATTGGAGCCTTATGTCTGGTGTCTCTTTGCCTATAAACTAAATAACAAAAAGCTGTTTAAGAATAACTTTTTTTTCCATTTTAAATACAATAAAGTGTAGGGACTTCCTTTAAAGAGTGGTAAAGAGTCCGCCTCCCAATACAGGGGATGCAGGTTCAATCCCTGATCAGGGAACTAAGATCCCATGTGCTGCGAGGCAACTAAGCCCCCAAGCCGCAATTACTGAGCCCACACACCTCAACTAGAGAGCCCGTCTGCCACAAACTACAGAGCTCACGCGCTCTGGAGTCTGCGTGCCGCAACTAGAGAGAAGCCAGCGCCACAATGAAGATCCCGCGTGTCACAACTAAGACCCAACACAGCCAAAAATAAATAAATAAATAAATATTAAAAAAAAAAATGTAATAGGGCTTCCCTGGTGGTGCAGTGGTTGAGAGTCCGCCTGCCGATGCAGAGGACACGGGTTCGTGCCCCTGTCCGGGAGGATCCCACGTGCCGCGGAGCGGCTGGGCCTGCGTGTCCGGAGCCTGTGCTCCGCGGTGGGAGAGGCCACAGCAGTGAGAGGCCCGCGTACTGCAAAAAATATATATATAATAAATGTAATAAAGTGTATGTCGACTATAGAAAATTCAGAAAACAATGAGCAAAAAGAAGAAACACACCACATTTCTTCATGATTACACCATCAAGAGGTGGATATTTGAGGATATATATTTGTTTTCTGTGATTTCTATACTGACAGACAGAAAGAGATTTATAGTCACATACTTATATAGAAACGGATGGATATATCGATCTATAACAAAAACGGGATTATACTCTATATTTTGAGCTGCGATACACTATTTCACTGTATATAGCTGTATATTATGAACTTTGCCATATTATGAAATATTCTTTTGGATGTAGTATAATTTATTTAGCAAACTGCCCATTTTGGACATCTAAATTGCTACAAATTTTTAACCGTCATAAATAACATTGAAATAAATAACTTAAAAAAATATATTTGTGTTTGTCCATGATGACTTACTTAGGATAAATTCCAACAAGTGAGATTTCTGGGTCAGGGAATATGCAAAATTCTATGTTTTTTTATATGCATTTTCAAACTGCCCTTTAGAAAGAATGTAGAAGTGTAGTGCAGAAGACTATCACCTTCTCCAGCCTTTCTGACATTAGGTACTGTGGGGTTTTAATTAACAAAAACGTTTGCCAATTCCTCATTTTCTTTGTTTTCAAAGATATTTTAAAGGGAATTTGGGAGACTTCAGTGTGGTGTGTTGGTAAAAGGAAACCATGAGCTTCAATAGGATGGGGTCCTGAGGCCTAAAGAGGACATGGAGATGAGGCACCTCTTTTTAAATCTTCATTGTTAGAGTCAAGAGGCATCACTGGAAGCAGCATCATAAGGAAGTACCAGGTAAGATCCAGGATTAACAGAATCACCCATCTAACTGGGGCTAGACTTAGAGCTGAAGGCTGGCTACAAAGCCTGGAAATTTAGGGGAGGTGGTGAAGGAGAAGGCATTATTGTTAGTCGATTACAGCACCACATACTCTTGCGCACTGAGGGTACGAGGGTTCAGGAACATTTAAGAGATGACAGTTGTTCTTTAACGTTTTACTATAATTTTGACCAGTTCAGTGTAGCGTGAAACAAAAATAGAAGGAAAGGAGTAGATAAAATTATCATTTTGTATAAATGATTTGATTGTGCATCTAGAAAATGTGACAGAATTAAAGTGCTCAGTAATGAACTGTGTGACATTGGGCAATTAACCTCTCTGAGCTTCAGTTTTTTCATCTTTAAATTAGGATAATAATGATAATTAACTTACAGAGTTATTATGAAGAGTCAATGGGAAAATACATAAACACACAGCACAGTGACTGCCATTTGGAAACTGATCAGTACTGCTACAATTGTATCACTTATTTTTATGGTAGCAGTTAGAGGACAAATTTTTAAAAATCAGTAACTTTCTTGTAAAGCACCTATAAACAGGTAAAATATGATGAAAAGAAGTCTCATTTATAGTAGGAAAAAAACCCTCATAAAATTCTTAAGAATAATCTTAGGAAAAAAATATATTTACTAAACTCTAGGAAGAAAACTCCAAAATGCACTCAAAGAAAAATAATAAGTTAACTTTCATTAACTTATTCTTTCTTGAATAAGTTAATGAAACAACCATCTTCCTGAATGGGAAGTCTCAGTACTACAAAGATGTCAGGTTTCACTTTTCCAAAGAGGAAATGCAGATAAATCTGTCCAACACGCACATGAAAAGATGCTCAACGTCAGTAATCATCAGGAAAATGTAAATCAAAACCACAATGAGGGGGCTTCCCTGGTGGTGCAGTGGTTGAGAGTCCGCCTGCCGATGCAGGGGACGTGGGTTCATGCCCCGGTCTGGGAAGATCCCACATGCCACGGAGCGGCTGGGCCTGTGAGCCATGGCCGCTGTGCCTGTGCATCTGGAGCCTGTGCTCCACAACGGGAGAGGCCACAACAGTGAGAGGCCCGTGTACCGCAAAAAACCCCAAAAACATATGTGTGTGTGTGTGTGTGTGTATATATATACACACACACACATATATAAAACTGAATCACTTTTCTGTATACCTGAAACATTCTAAATCAACTATGCTTCATTAAAAATATTTTTTAAAGAAAATAACCTTTACAAATTGTACAAAAAATTTAAAAACCACAATGAGATATCACCTATCAGAATGGTTATCATCAAAAAAACCCCACAAATAACAAATATTGGCGAGGATGTGGAAAAAAGGGAACTCTTGTACATTGTTGGTGGGAAAGTAAATTGGTGCAGCCACTATGTAAAACAGTATGAAGGTTTCTCAAAAAACTAAAAATAGAACTACCATATGACCCAGCAATTCCACTCTTGGGTATATATCTGAAAAAAACAAAAACACGAATTTGAAAACATAACATGAACCCCAATGTTCATAGCAGCACTATTTATAATTGCCAAGATATGGAAACAACCTAAGTGTCCATCAACAGATGAAAGGATAAAGAAGATGTGGTATACATATACAATGGAATACTACTCAGCCATAAAAAAGAATGAAATTTTGCCATTTGCAGCAATATGGATGGACTTGGAGGGTGTTATGCTAGGTGAAATAAGTCAGACAAAGACAAATACTGTAGGATATCACTTATATGTGGAATCTAAAAAAAAATGATACAAATGAACTCATTTACAAAACAGAAATAGACTCACAGACATCGAAAACAAACTTATGGTTACCAAAGGGGAAAGCAGGGGGAGGCATAAAATTTGGAATTTGGGATTAACAGGCACAGACTACTATATATAAAATAGATAAACAACAAGCACATACTGTACAGTGTAGGGAACTGTATTCAATATCTGGTAATAACCTATAATGGAAAGGAATCTGAAGAATATATGTGTGTGTGATATATATATATATATATATATATATATATATACACACACACATATATAAAACTAAATCACTTTTCTGTATACCTGAAACATTCTAAATCAACTATACTTCACTAAAAATATTTTTTAAAGAAAATAACCTTTACAAATTGTACAAAAAATTTAAAAATATATATATTTTAAAGCCAAAAATAAATAAATAAAGATGTCAGGTTTAACAAAATTCCAATCCAATCTCAATTCCAGTTTGAGAATTGGAATTGAGAACTTTACCTAATGATTCTAAACTAATCTCTTGGGAAGAATGAGTGGCAAACAAGATGACTTTAGGTCAACAATTAGTCAACTTGACTGCACAAGAGCCAGGTCAAGAAGAATAAAATGTTCATTGGCTACATTTTTCTCTTTCACATGAAAATAGTTTCACTGATTGCATGGAAAAAAAAATTCTTTTTTTTTTCTACTCTAAAATCATGCCAATGAGCCAATGAACATTCCTTTTTAGTCACTTAAGTGTTAATACCTGGGGGTACTGAGGAACTAGAAATCTTTTACCCCCCCTACATTTCTGAGTTCACCAAGGGACATTCAATACATTCTCTTTTTCACACTCGAAGAATCCTTGTAAGGTAGGTTTTACTCGTTATCAGCTCTACTTTATAGAGCGAAAAACTGAGACTTGGGCAAGGAAGCTTGACAGGGTCGAAGAGCGAGTCCCTGGCAAAGGCCTGAATGAGTCCATTCCGCTCAATACAACATTCTGAGAATCTAATGAACCAGATCCAAGCCGGATGCTGGGGATGCGGAGCGGGTAGGGTGCAGCCACGCCCCTCTCCTCCCTGGGTCCTCCAGGCCTGGGGCTCCTCCCACCTGCGGACAAGGGCCGGGCGGGCCCGGGCCGCAAGCTGGACCCTGGCTTCATCCATGAAGGCCGGTCTCTTCCTCCAGGCCTGGCCTTTCCCAGCTGAGGCAAATCATTGTTGTCCTAGAGGCTTCTTTCCCCCCTGTAAACATTTAAGATGTTTTTGAAGGATTCCTGGCTGTGTTTCCTTACGATAAGCTGGCTTCCATTTCCTAAAGCCTTTCTACCCCGGGGCAAGGGCACGAGTCCCCTCTGGAAGAAAGAGGATGTGATGAAGGGGGATGGTCTTCAGGGCAGGAAGAGGAGGGGAAAGCCTGCCCTTCTTCCTAAGGCCGCTGCCGAGACCAGCGTGGAGCCAGAGGTAAGGGAGTGGGCGGTCAGGCGGGTTCATTCCTCTTTCTGGGCTGGGATGAGGTCGCGCGCTGGGGCGGGGGCGGAGGAGAGTGGATGTTTCCCAGGCTGCTCTGGGTTCCCAGGGAGTAACACCAGACCCAGAAGCTCCCACAGGCAGGTCTCAAGGATCAGGGGGACACAGAGGTGGCTCGCTTGAGAACCACGGGGTCGTGTGAGGGTAAAGGGGACAGGGACCAAAGGACCTGACAGCAGAGGCTTGGGGGGCGAAAGCCTGGGGGGCGGTGTGTGGCACAGACTCAGGGGGTGACTGCAGGAGCAGCCATTCATTCCTCCAGCAACCACTTCACCCAGCAGATGTGCGACAGGGCCCTGAGGCCAGGGCAGGCCTGGGCACAGCCCCTCCAAGCCCCTTACATCTCAGAGCCATCGAGGATAAGCCCCACCCATTCCCCTAGATCCAGGGAGAGAAGGAAAATTTCAGAGTATTTTATCTGAAGACCACTCAAGTAGATAAAGATTTTAATCAGCCCTAATGAGACGATGAACTTTGAATGAATGGAATGTTTACACTGAAATATACCTGTACAAATGGGAAGAAATGGAAATATTGTAAAGGAACCCAATTGCTGTTCTCTTGATACCTGAGAAGTGAAGTGTGGGTGTGGGAGAGGGAGGAGTGCTGGTCAATGAGCCCTCAGGGGGAAAAGGGTTCCTCCTCTAAGTGGCCATAAATTTCCAAAGGAGGCCGGCTTCACCTTCAGCCAGAGAGAGTGGCTCGAGCATGGGCTACTCAGTGCTCCTCACACTTGGGTGTGTATCAGAATGGCCTGGAAGCGAGACAGGAAGGGGGCAGGGCACAACCTTAAAAGAACGACATAGCCCGAGGACACGACATAAACTGATAAGAACCAAACAGGTCCAAGATGGTGGACAAGTCGACTTCTACTAGACCTTGAGCCTCAGGATACACTCATTGTAACATCAGCAAGCTAAATGACACACCCACAGGCGCCATGACAGTTCCAAGGTGGACCATAGAGGTCAAAACGTGGGCGGTGGCCCAATTCCTGGAAATCCCCACCCCTTCCCCAAAATAGCTGGAATACTCCTCCCACTCATTTGCCTATGAAATTGCCCACCCCTATAAAAACTGACAACCCCATACCCTGGGGCCGCTCTCGCCTTCTGAGATGGCCCACACTCTGTCTGTGGAGTGTGTTTCTCTCTAAATAAATCCACTTCTTACCTATCACTTTGTCTCTCACTGGATTCTTTCTGCAATGAGACATCAAGAATCTGAGCTTCATTAAGTCCTGAGACCAGGTGTGATCTCAGTTAAAAGACCGTGGGTTCAAGTCCCACTCTGGGTTGCAGGGTTTCAGAAGGCTTGTTTTTTTTTTTTTTTTCTTTTTTCTTAATTTTATTTTATTTATTTATTTTTGGTACGTGGGCCTCTCACTGTTGTGGCCTCTCCCGTTGCAGAGCACGGGCTCTGTACGCGCAGGCTCAGCAGCCATGGCCCACGGGCCCAGCCGCTCCGCGGCATGTGGGATCCTCCCGGACCGGGGCACAAACCCGTGTCCCCTGCATCGGCAGGCGGACTCTCAACCACTGCGCCACCAGGGAAGCCCCAGAAGGCTTGTTTTTGTTTTTGTTTTTCTTTGGCTGCGTGGCATGTGGGATCCTAGTTCCCCGACCAGGGACTGGATCTGAGCTCCCTGCATTGGGAGCGCAGAGTCTTAAACACTGAGCCACCAGGGAAGTCCCTGGAAGGCTTGTTAGACCAGACTACATTCACAGGTATTCTGACTCATTATGTCTGGGATGAGGCCCAAAAATCTGCCTTTCTGACAAGCTTCTAGGTGATGCTGATTCTGCCGTTATGGGGACCATACTTAGGGAACCACTGGTCTAAGTGAAGCACGGCCACTGCAGTAATTAGGATATTGCTCTGGCTGCTTTAATGGTGATCATAATAAATGGACAGAAGTTTATCTCTCTGTCATGCAAAATGCAAAACTAGTAGGAGCTCAGCTTCACAAGAATGTCTTGGGTGCCAGGTTTGTTCTACCTGTTGTCGTCACCCCCTAAGTAATTACCCTCATCTTTATGTTTGAAGCTGACTCAGTACCACCAAACCTTCATGCCAGCAGAGGGGAGGACCTGAGACGGTGGAGAGCACACTTTTTCTTCTCCTTCTTTTTTTTTTTTTTTAAATATTTATTTATTTATTTGGCTGCCCTGGGTCTTAGTTACCGCACTTGGGACCTTCATTGCAGCATGCGGGATCTTTAGTTGTGGAATGCGGGCTCTTAGTTGTGGCATGCAGGATCTAGTTCCCTGACCACGGATAGAACCTGGTTCCCCTACGTTGGGAGTGCAGAGTCTTAACCACTGTACCACCAGGGAAGTCCCAGAGAGCACACTTTTTTTTTTTCTTTTTTTGCGGTACGCGGGCCTTTCACTGTTGTGGCCTCTCCCGTTGCGGAGCACAGGCTCCGGACGCGCAGGCCCAGCGGCCATGGCTCACGGGCCCAGCCGCTCCGCGGCATGTGGGATCTTCCCAGACCGGGGCATGAATCCGTGTCCCCTGCATCGGCAGGCGGATTCCCAACCACTGCGCCACCAGGGAAGCCCGAGAGCACACTTTTAAAGGAATAATGCAGGGACTTCCCTGGTGGTCCAGTGGTTAAGAATCCACCCCCCAATGTAGAGGATGTGGGTTCGATCCCTGGTCAGGGAACTAAGATCGCACATACTTCGGGGCAACTAAGACTGTGTGCCACAACTACTGAGCCCACATGCCTCAACTAGAGAGCCCGTGTGCCACAAACTATAGAGCCCACGTGCTCTGGAGCCTGCGTGCCGCAACGAAGAACCTGCGTTCTGCAACTAAGACCGGACAAAGACAAAAAATAAAAATTAAAAAAAAAAATAAATAAAGGAATAATGCAGAAATGGCCCACATCATTCCCAGTCACATCCTAATGGCCAGGACTTAGCCACATGGCTACACCCAAGTGGCTTCTAGCTTGCTGATTTTATTTCCAGATAAAATTCAGGGGAGTTCTCTACAGAAAGGAAGAAAGAAGAGAGTGGATATCTGGGAGCAATTAACAGTCTCTGGTTCCATTCTCCTTTCCAGCAATTGTTTAAAGGTGCACATAATACAATTTTAGCCAGTGAGGAGGGGATGCCTGCAGAGGGCTTCTGGCAACAGTTTTCCTCTCTCCAAGAGAGACATAGTATCCTCTTCAGGGTTGTGTCCTGTTGGATGTGAACCCTGAAAGAGCAGGGGAGCCAGCCTTTAGACAAAGCTTACAAGGTACAGACGTCAGAGAGAAAGATGGAAAGACCCTATATGCTTGATGAAGACCCAGAACCACGGAATTAAGTCAACCCGGAAGCTTCCCTGCTTGTAGAGCCCTTGTTGTGTCAGATAACAAATTTCTTATTCTTTAGGCCACAGTGAATTGGTTTTCCTGTTGTTCGCAGCCAAATCATCGTAATGAATAAGGTGACTTTTTAAGTGGCTTTCTTTCTTTTTACTTTTGCATTGCGGGCCTCTTTATATTATCCTGAAATCTCAAAGTCAGTGTGAGATTCAAGAATACACAACCCCTTCCCTTTTTTCTCCAGATAACGTCTTCTGAGCGTCTGTTGCTTGCTGGCTGAGACTCCCCTAATTGCTTACCTCATTTGAAACCACTGTTTCCCGGCTGCCAGTGTCTTTTCTCTGGCTTATTCCTTTGTCTTGCTGGGGCGTATCACCAGACTCCTTCTCAGATATGGCTTCTCCTCCCATCCTTCAGGCTGGGGTTGCCCCCCACTCTGTGTTTCTCTAGTTACCACTTCCTTCTCTGTCTTCCAGAAATTTATTGAGAATCAGATCACTGATGGCCCCTTCCTCATCTCTTGATTGGTCCTTGATCATTCCTTTTTATTTCTTTACTATCATTTCATTGGGGTCTCTGAAAGCAGATCACATCGATATGTCTTTCCTTCATCTTGAACCAGAAGTTTCATGCCCTTTTTTTTTTTTTTTCGGTACGCGGGCCTCTCACTGTTGCGGCCTCTCCCGTTGCGGAGCACAGGCTCCGGACGCGCAGGCTCAGCGGCCATGGCTCACGGGCCCAGCCGCTCTGCGGCATGTGGGATCTTCCTGGACCAGGGCACGAACCCGTGTCCCCTGCATCGACAGGCGGACTCTCAACCACTGCGCCACCAGGGAAGCCCCTTCATGCCCTTTTAATAAGACATATATCATTCAGACTTGGAAACCGATTCATTAGGTTGGGTAATTCACATTTCATACTCTCTGAAACAACACCATCTTACTATTGCTCAAAAAATTAAAAAATTTTTTTAGCATATTCAAGATATACTTGGGGGACTTCCCTGGTGGGCCAGTGGTTAGGACTCTGTGCTTCCACTGCAGGGGGCGTGGGTTCGATCCCTGGTTAGGGAACTAAGATCCCGCATGCCGCACGGCTCGGTTTAAAAAAAAAAAAAGCTATAATTAGATGAACAACCATTGTATTTGCCTAGGAATTTTCACCCACCACATCTACCATGTGGGATACTGCCTTTCCTAAGCATTCTTTTTATTTATTTATTTATTTATTTTGGCTGTGTTGGGTCTTCATTGCTGCGAGCGGGCTTTCTCTAGTTGCGGCGAGCAGGCTTCTCATTGCAGTGGCTTCTCTTGTTGCGGAGCACAGGCTTTAGGCGCGCGGGCTTCAGTACTTGTGGCGTGCAGGCTCTAGAGCACAGGCTCAGTAGTTGTAGCGCACAGGCCCAGTTGCTCCGCAGCATGTGGGATCCTCCCGGACCAGGGCTCGAACCCGTGTCCCCTGCATTGGCAGGCAGACTCTTAACCACTGTGCCACCAGGGAAGCCCCCCTAAGCGTTCTTTGAACTGCAGTGAGGGAACTAGAGTTTCTATGGCTGAACAAAACTGTAGAGCGTATATTAGAAATTGTCTATTTTCCATTAATTATGAAAAATTCCTTTTTTTATCATTACTGCCAAAAGTGTGACTGAACATGCAGGTCACTAGAAATCGACAGTTCTCAAAGAAGTCTTTGTTTTTACTTATTGAAAAGAAACAGATCTTAATTCAAGTACAATGGAAAAAGCATGTAAACAATAACACCCAAAGGACTGAATATTAATGGACCACTTAAATGTGCTCATATGTAAGAGATGCAAATTAGGGTTTCTTGAGAGCCTACTATGTGCCTCGTAGCTTTCCTATATTTAATAATTAATGCCCCCCAAAATCTTGTGAAGATCTTATTTCTATCGTAATGCTGAGGAAACCGGTTAATTTCCATTGAGGCTGAACCCCCCAAGTCTGTGCCCTTTGCACTTCGTCATCCCAAGATAGTGGGGGAGCATCCACTCCCATCCATCTCCTAGGGCTGCTCTAACAGTCCACAGCTGGGTGGCTTAAAACCACACAATGTCATTGTCTCCATTCTGGAGGCTAGCCGTCAGGAACACAGGGTGTCACAGGGCCATGTGCTCTCGAAGGCTCCAAGGGAGAATCTGTTCCACGCCTTTTTTTCCTTCCTGGTGTCATGGGAAAGCCCTGGGGCTCTTTGGCTTGCATTGCAACACTCCAGTCTCTGTGTCTGTGGTCACGTGGTGGTGGTGGTGGTGGTGGTGGTGGTGGTGGTGGTGGTGTGTGTGTGTCTTCACGTGCTGTCTTTTTGTAAGGATATCAGTCATAATGGATTAGGGCCCCCATGCACAGTATGACCTCATCTTAACTAGTTATATTTTCAATGACCCTATTTCCAAATAAGGTCACTTTCTGAGGCCCTGGGAGTTAAGACTTCAACATATCTTTTTTTGGGGTGACACAGTTCAACCCATAACACCATCTTAATTGGGTTTCCTTCTCTAAAAGGGCTCTATTTCAACCACTTCCTGATGAATGAAGGTATTGTTAGTGAAAAGTTCTCTGAATTAGCTTACACAAATACCTACACAGTATCCTAAAAAGATGGTAAAATTCCTTTCAAATGCAACCTGATTTTTAAAATCTTGAAGCTATATTAGAATCATATTATTGAAATACTTTACTTCAATGGATGATTTTTATTTGCGCTATATTTTTTCACACGTTAAAATATTCCCAGGAGTTATCGTTATCACATTAGAAGTAATGGAACTACATTCATTCCTCCAAAAGCAATTTCAGGGTATTAAATAATACACTGTGGCCCGCGAGCTGCAACTACTGAAGCCCGCGTGCCTAGAGCCCGTGCTCCGCAACAAGAGAAACCACTGCAATGAGAAGCCCGCACACTGCAACGAAGAGTAGCCCCTGCTCACCGCAACTAGAGAAAGCCTGCGTGCAGCAACAAAGACCCAACACAGCCAAAAGTAAATAAATAAAATAAAATAAAATAAAAATAAATGTAAAAAAAAAAATTCACTGTGATGAAAACTAGGTCTTTTTAGAATGTAAAGATTACCTTCAGAGGACTGCTTTTTTTGTAGACTCTGAAGTGTAACAATGACTAAAATAAGTGTGGAGCTCATCTTAATGCCAAATCTCATTATTGTCACTTAAATATTTACATTATTATTGTTTCATTGCTGATGGTTCTTCCAGAAACATCTAGATGCTCATTAAGACTAGAGGTACTGTGTACTAATGTTTTATTTCTTTTAATAGACAGTAGGTTATATCAAAGATATAATTAGGACTATTTCACAAATGCAAATAATGAAAGGCTGTTTTGGATAACTAAGATCCCTACTGTATTCTTTATAAAAATGTATGTCAACAGAATCTGAATTCTGGCTGGAACAGAGATCTCTCTAGGCTATACGGCACCAGGCCCCTTTTAAGTGTCTAAAATCATCAAGAGGGACAAAGTTGGATTTGCAGAAAGGCACACATTTACATGTGGCTTGCATAAATCACTCTTCTCATAGTTGCAGTTCTGTTACTTCTGTGGTTTCATTTCCCTTAACTTACTGTGGATCACCGGCCCCCCCATCTTCCACAGAGACAGTTATAGTGCGAGGCGGTATCATTTTCTGGTTTTCCACGCTAGTCTTCTAAGATTCAGGACATATGGAAGTTCATTCATTCGACAAAAGTAACCCGACGCCTCCCCAGGCCCTCCAGCTTTCCAGTGTGCTCACGTGTGTGTGCTTAGGTGTTCGTGTGATGGGGAAGGAACGCTTCTACTTACAACCTACATAAGCAGCGGCAGCGCCCACCCTGCTTGGCGGCAGGTCCGAGCTCCCCCCCACCCCACCCCGCAACCATTGCTGGGGAGCCCTGGGGTGGGGGATGGGTGCTCGTGCCGTGTCCGCACTTCCGTCCTGGGTTTCGACTCACTTTTCTCCCCCCACGCTTCAGGCCCCTCTGTCATTCACCTCCGGCTGTTTCATAAGCATTTCTCTACACAGCTGCTTCTCCCTCATCTCTTCCCCTCTTACACCACGTGCAGAGCCCTTTATTTCCCAAAGGATGTAGGCAAGGCTGCCATGTTTAACAGACTTGCCCAAGGTCTGAAACTAACAAACACAAGGGAACTGTTCTGCAGAAAAGGCTGCATTATCTGTCATCACTGTTAGTGGCATCCACTGGCCACGCCTCTTCAGTTGAGGTCCCCTTGGGCCATCTGTTCTCTACCCCCAGCCTACCGTACCGCCGACTTGTTGGGGCTCAGTTCCTTCTTTTCTACTGCCTCACCTCCACCACCTTTAGGTAAAGGAGCAGAAATCCCCTAAGGATTAAAAAAAAAAACAGCTGTCTGCTTGAAACAAAGACCCTCCACTGTTATATTACTGAAAGGCGCAATGACAGCAGCATTACAGTATTAAACAGCACCTACCGTCCCACCCGGTCTGAAACCTGTGCAGGTGGATGGCTCAACTGCTAGGCTTCCCTGAGAACAACGGACAGAAAGGGCTCAGGAAAGGCCCCTCCTGGAACAAACTGAAAGGTCTCATTCAAGCTTCTCTGCTGAACGCAGACACTGTTCCAGTTTTACACAAGCCCTTTAAAATTCTTCCTGCTACCAAAACCTTTCAACACTATCTACTGAAGACCTATTATGGGTTACAAATGGCCACATTAGGGATGGGCGAGGTCGCAAAGAAGAGGGACTTCCCTGGCCTCCAGAGGCCCCATCCTGTGGGGGACCACATGAACATGGTTTCTAATCCTGGTTGCCACATGTTAACTACGTTCCTTGGATAAGTCACCTGAACTCTCAGAACTTTACTTTTCCCACCTTTAGGATGGGGAGAATAGTACTAGCCTTGACATGCTTTCAGGATTTCCCAAGAAATGAGAACATTTGTAAAAAAGTAAATACTTATAAAATTGTTTATGCACGCACATTGTTCTAATTACTAAATCTTAATCCATTCTAAGAGGTTCTTGTGATGAGCAGACATAATCGTGGAAAGTGTTTTTTAAGGATTCTGAGATGTTTCTGGAAGCTGGTTGGAAGCTAGAAGAAAGAAAGGGACACTTTTGAATGCAGAATCATTTATAATATTCAAAGGTATTATGCCAAGCTCCTGGGCAGATGGCGGTATTATTATAAACTCAGAAAGGGAAGGCCAAGGAGTCGGCTCTAGAGGTGAGTCCACGGCGGGAACATTGGAGCCTCCTGGGTAGCAGTCAGGTTTCCTGGGTTCACAACTATACACTGACACTGACTAGCAGTAAGACCTTGGCCGAGGTACTTAACCTGTCTGCGTCTCCCTTTCCTCATCTGTAAGATGAGGCTGTAACAGCTCCCATTTCAGAGTGTTTCTGTGAGGATGAAGTAAGTGTAGGCCCTTAGACGGGTATGTAGGAAATGTAACACAACAGGGTTGAACCACTATTATATCTGGAGAGCCCACTGATGGAGTGTATCCCAGATTTGAAGAGACTTTTCTCATCTACTTAAGTTCAGAATGCTTAACTGAAACAGTTGAGTTTGATGATTGTACTTGTGCTTCTGCTAAGGAATGGTGTGAACTAACCCCCATAATCTTTCCCTTCTCATCCTTCCTCACTATTTCTTTAAGTGTCAGCCCTTGGGTATTTATTGATTACTGCTGCACTTCAATAAAACATCTTCGCTGTTATTCACTCTCTCCTCATAGTTTGTTTCCCAGATTTCATGCTGTCATTGTGGCTCTCTTTACAACAGTATTGCACTTGTGTCTTCACTAGAGGGGACCAAAGAAAGAGGTAGAATTGTCTTACAAACAATGCTTTCATTGAACATTCTCGAATGGGGTGTGTGTGTGTGTGTGTGTGTGTGTGTTCTGTTACTTTGTTGACTCGTATCCAGCTTGTGGTCTGCTTTCTTCCCTGGTTGCATCTAACCAATGTTTTCCCAGTTTCTGTTTATGAAATTTATTCCTTCCTTATCCACAAGAATCTACCTCTGTAACCTCGAATATCTGTGGGTGTGCCTGTCAGGGACAGACAGTCCGAGGTGAGGTGTCTATGAGACAACCTGTGTGCTGTATGAGATCCCGGGACATGAGCGTTTACTTTGGGCCAGATGTCAGTTACAAATACAAAGAGCTGGTCCCGTAGCTGAATGATCTCAGAGCTCTCTGGGGTGAGGAAATGGGAAAGGTAGGCGGGCAGTTTCAGGCTGAACCTGTTTGGCTTCTTTTTGCAGCACCCAGGTGATCACATTTAGGGTTTGCATTCTCTGCTCTGAAGTTGCAGAGCTTCCCTGCTGAACTTGGAGGTGAATGAGGTAACTGTCTCACTTTGTCCAGACAGGGGCTGCTTTGTAAACCAGACAGCAGCCTAGTATTCCAGCAAGACGGGGGCCTGTTCTGAAGAAGACAGACACACTCGGGAGGGCATCACCTTCCCTTTGCTGAAGCTTCCGAATCCTAAGTTGGCTTTGTAGGATCCCAACAAGGAGAGCTAACTCTGTTATCTTTTTTACCAGAATGTAAGAACCTATGATGTGTTTGTCTGCTCTGGGATCGTCTGCTCCCTGGTGTGAAACCCTCTTCCCCAACACAGATGCAGAGAAGCTTTTTTTTTTTTTTCCCCTTCCTTTTTTGTTCCTAGAACTCCTTTGATTGGCACTTTCCAGGACAACACTGCACATCTTTTCTCTTTCTCTTCAGTTTTAACTTCATATTTCCTTCTTATCATCTAAAAATGAACATTATGTTCCTTTCATATACGATGTGTTTAGAATGTTTATACTGCTTTTTTTTTTCCACTTAGTATATTTTGGGCATTTCCCCATGTTATTAAATTCTTTTGGAAACATAACTCTTGATGATTATACAATATTACTACTTATGTACTATGGTTGCTTAACCTTTTCTTTTGACATTTGGGGTGTCATTTTTCAATACTGCATCTAATTCAGAGGTTGGCTAGCCCTCTCGTCTGTATGGGATGACTCTGGGCGATTCCCTGCCACCTATGACACAAAATTCAATAAAGTCATATTAGTTAATAAATTAATAAAAGCATACCATTCAGGTGTGTCTGCTGGAGGGGAGGGAAAAGTGTTTTTCCTCTGCGCATCTTAGGTTCATCTTGGGGCCTGCGAATCAGACCAACAAGACAGATTAACAAGAGACACAAACAGAATCTCAATTAATGCATGTGGGTATGTACACAGGGGAGTAGTCACTGATGAGTAACTCAAAGCAGGTGGTTCGAACTTGGTCTTACATGGCATCTTAACAAAAAAAATAATTTTGTAGAAAAGTGACAAGACAAAGGAACACAACTGAGCTTCTAGGGATGGCCAGGTGTGGGGAGGCAAATATATGGGGAAACTAAGGAAGACAAGGCCTAGGACTTCCCTGGTGGTCCAGTGGTTAAGACTCCACACTGCCACTGCAGGGGATGTGGGTTCGATCCCTGGTTGGGGAACTAAGATCCCGCAAAACAAACAAACAAGGAAGACAAGGGCTAGTTAGCAAAGTTTGTTATGTCAATTCCTCAGTGCCAACTCAGGGCTGATAGGGTCTGCTGTCAGTTGTCTCTGGTAGTTAACTTCTGTGCTTCCTGGTAGAGAGGGGGAGTGGAGACACCTTTCAAAAGTTATGACCTGCATTTTGGCAAATGTGGGAGGGCGGAGGGCTTTTCTTGTATCTGCTTCTTCTCAGCTATCTTCAGCCCAGAATATCCTTGTGCCAAAGTGGCATATTTTGGGGTGCCGTATTTTGCTACCCTTCGCTGTGTTTAAGGCTAGTCATCTTCACTGATGCTCGAACCCTATTCTAAGGGGACTTCTGCCTCTGAAGGCCACTGCAGTGGAGGCCAACTTCAGGGGGCATTATGTGAACCCCATGAGCCCTCCCGCACCGGTCACAACTGACTGGACCAGGGGTGGACACCGACCCTAGGGCAGGCCAGAGACAAAGGTGTGGGCGAGTGGGGAAGGACCACTGGGTCAAACTGAGAAACTGTGTGAGCAGAAGGCAGTTACCCGAGGGAGGCAAAGATGAGAAGATGCAGAGAAAAGCCTTGAGTGAGAAAGCACAGTGGGAGATAGAGACTGGAGATTTGAGTTCCAAACCTGGCTGTGCCCCTGGACCCTGAGGAATTTACTTAACCCCTTTAGACCTCCGTGTTTTCATCTGTAAATTGGAGATAATCATACTTACCTCACAGGGTTTTGGGGAGGATTAGAGATAGTGTATATAGAGTGTATGTAACATAATAGGACCTCTTCCAATGGTAGCTCTTATTACAGTAAAAGTATTTTTTAAATGGAAATCAATACAATAAAATCTTCTAAAATCATCACTTATAATGAAGCCCACGGAGGAAGTAAAGACTTATACAACACAAGTGCAAGATTTTACACTCTTAAGAAACAGTCTGTTTTAATCACCCATGTTTACACTCAGTACTTAGCCCAGTGCCTGACAAATCTTAATGCTCGATACATGTAAACTGCTTTCAGTAAATAGCTTCAGAGCAGGATTCTTCTTTGACTGTAGCACCACTCAGGTACCCAGATGCTGGAGCATCTTCATCACAAGTGCCTTGTCCTAACGGGCCTCCGTGTAACTCACTGGGCCCCCTGTATGTGGAACCACCACGGCAACTACAACTTCCCTTTGAAAGGTTGGGATTTATGAGACCGTTTCTCTGCATCTTTTTCCCTTTTCTTATTACTTCTCACTTGCTCTTCAGTATCCACATTTCACAGGCAAGCAAACACAAGACCGTTCATAAAAGTAACTTCCTTCTGTAATCTACTGGGGAGACAAAAAACAATCCGAAAGAGAAGAAAACACAGGCTGATGTTAGTTCCCCAAACCTTTAATAGGAGGTAAATATTGATACTTAAGTGAAAAGGTTCCGAAAGGCCCAGGAAGTGATCCTTAACGAAAGTCAGGATGAGCCATGGGACAGAAAGGGAGCGTGGCGGGGGCACATTTCCATACCAAAGCGTATGAGGTGTGGAGGACATCTGTCGCTTTTTTTTGTCTCCTCAACACGAGACTCCTCTTTACACGGGGGAATCGGTCTTCACAGAGCCCAGAGGATTCCCAAGGGACCGGCTACGGGGCTGGGTACACCGTCCACCACATCCAATCATGACACCCCAGCCATGTCTGCACAAAGCAACTGGGCACTGACCCAAGCCAGTCCCATCATATTTCTTTCAAGAGATCTGGTACATGAAATGTTGGGAAAGAGAGAGTGTCTCATTCTTGTACCGTGAGTTTGAGGGTTATCCATAGGATTGGGGCTACCAGTAGCCGTATTTCCTGCCACATCCAATGAGCACAGTTGCATCGGAAGAGAATTGGGGCACATACAAAAAGAAAACAAAAGCAAAAACAAAAAGCAGAGACAAACATAACCTGAGAGGAAGAGTGGGAAATATGATCTTGATGACATCATTTGACCCCCTGAATGCACCTGTGACTAAAGCCTTTGTTTGGTTGAACAGATTGTAAGAGTAGAAAATGACTTTTAATGTCCCCACGCCGACCACACTCCCATCTCCAGGCTTGGCAAGTTGGTAAGAAGGTTTTCAAGAAAGAGGGAAGTTACTGTGCAAAAAGTCAGGAGAGGAATTTGGTCCTGGGGCAGCCATCCAGGGTGGACGGGATGAGGAGGAGAAGTGGGAGGAGCTGCAGAGAGACAATGAGGGAGATGACAGGCCACACCCCTGTGATATAACTCCTCCTCGAATCTTTTCAAATCTTAAGTAAATTCAACTAAAAATCACTATTGATTTTTTGGGAAAATCAATTTTTTTACAAAAGGTATGCAGTTTTGTATGCTCATAGTTTTCTATCTCTGAGCATACAGAGACACGAGATTTGGTTGGTATTGTGAGGTCTTTGACCTTTTATAGGTCCTGGAATTGGCTGGGGACTAAACCAGTTACTTAGATCTTCAAAGGGCCAAGGCACCTTAGCTAACATCTGAGTTATGGATGTGAAAAGCAACAGGGAAGATTCAACACACACATAATAGGTGATCATGGAGAAGAGAATTTTGAAAAAAAAAAAAAAAAAAGAAACAAAATTTTTCCAAGAGTTAAGAAAAGGAGATTTTCCTGAAAGAAATGATCTTAAATCTTCAGGCTCAAAGAAATCAAGGGAAAAAGTGATGAGTTCCACTAAGATCAAGACATATCCTGACGAAGTAATTGAATTTCAAGGATGAAAAAAGTTTTACAAGCATCTAGGCAAAAGAGACTTGTCACCTTTACAGAAAAATAATATATATCAGGCAGGCCTTAAACTTCTATCCACAGCTACACCAGATGAGCAAGACGATGCAGCAATGTTGAGAAGAAAGAGTACGAATCAGAATTCCTTCCCCAGCCAGGATATCTTTCAAATGTAAAGGCATGAGAAGCACATTCGTAAATATGTAAGAACTGTATGATTTTAGCATTAATAAAATCCTCCTGAAAAATCCACTTGGAAGAATAACCCTGTGTCTGAAAGAAGAATCAAACTTAGAATTTATAAGTGGAGAAGCTGGGATGGTGGTAGACTAGCCATAAACATTGTATTCTGCTAGATAAAATTAATCATTACCGCTGTGGTACCTACTGCTTCTGATAATGTGATTATTATGGCTTCAGAAAGACATACATTTTTATTATTTTACACAATGAATATATAATAATGACTTGGCGATAATAGACTGAGATTTTTAAAAATCCAGAACACGCCAAAAAAAAAGCAAAAGATTTGGAGCTGGTTCATGATGGCAGACTAAAGAGATACGTTCCCTGCCCCACTTCCCAGGGTCCATGGCCCACAAAGTTTGAAGTAATCATGGAAGATAGTGGACAAGTTTGCAGGGACAGAAAAGGGGTTAATACCACAGTCCAGAATATCAGATGTACGAGATTGTTCCCAGGATGCTCCTGAGAAGCTCTTAGGTCAGAGTCAACAAGAGTCTCTAACACGCTGAAGGGGGACTGATGCCATGCCGGCTCCAGCCTTGCCTTTGAGAGGACTGGCGGCTTTGCTGTCTTCCCCTCGAAATTCTTGGAACTCAGCGGCCACCCCGTGAGAAGCACAGGCCACAGGGAAAGGCCGAGTGAAGGTGGCCTTTCAGGCAACAGCCTGAAGGAGCATCACCCGCAGGTGGATAACGTGGCCTTGGGGAGGCCTTGCTGGATGCGGCTCAGCCCACAGAGTCCCTGGAGATTATAGAATTGTATGTAATGTTTAATATTGATCATGCAAAAGATTACTATAGTTTAAAATACTGAGAGCTGAAGAGGGAAGGGGACATGAGAGGTCAAGTGTAAAGCCCTCGGCCTTAATGGAAGAAATCAGGACACAGCAATAGAATTTAAAGTGCTAATTGTAACCACCAGAAAAGCAAAACACAGAAAATCTTAAGTTACTTCCGGAAAGTGGGACTAAGGGTAGGAATAATTCAGAAGGCAACTTATATTTCCATTAGGTTTCTATTTATTTATTTATTTTTAATAAAAATAAAATTTTATTTATTTATTTTTGCCGTGTGTGTGTGTGTGTGTGTGTGTGTGTGTATATGTATATATATATATATATATATATGACTGATTAGGTGAAAATATAAAGCCTAACATATGCACAAGAGACACACTGAAGATAAAAGACTTCAGAAAGAATAAAAATAAAAGAACGAACAAAATTGTAGCCAGTCAATTCAATAGAAAGGAAGTAATGGTAAGATATTTAAGGCAAAGAAGTAAACTGGACAAAGAGGTTCATGTGGTAATAAAGGTATTTATACGCAATTAATACATAAATGTCATGAAACTTTACACACCAAGTAAAGCATTAAAATATATGAAGCACAAACTTCAAGAAACAGAAGCAACAAAAATATAAACACTGAAAAATTAATACTTTTCTCAGGTAGTATTAAGAAAAACTGAGAAAAGAGGATAAAATAACATAATTTAAAAGGATAAGTATGCATGTGTTAAAGATTACACGTGAAAAACATGGAAGGATCCTTTCCTTGCTCTCAATAGCAGTTTGGGGAGAGGGGTAAGGACCCAATGGGCCTGGCATTAGACATCTTTACTGTATTGTCATACTTAATCTAGCAAGTATTACTTTGGCAATATGAAAAACATCAAATAGAGAAAATGTGTAACAATTTATAAACCTGGATATATTTTGAAATTCATATCCTGAACACACCTTCTTTGCCAACACTAACAATTAGTTACTGTAATTTACTGTAAATATTTCACCACAAAGAACACCTCAAAAATATCCCCAAAGAAGAGAGTATAATCTGTTTTCTCTGACAGCAATGCAATAAAAAGTGTAATAAAAGGGAAAAATCAGCAATAAAAGTGAGGAGGCAAAACAAACCTTCCTAACTTGGAAGTTTTATGATGACTAGTACAAAAGAATAAGATGATGATAATGGTAATACAGATCGAAACACAACAGGCAAAGTTAAGGTTATATCGAGAGAAAAATTCCTGACCCCCTATGTCTTCGTTCCTTATCAAGGAAAAAGAAGAATTCAATAAGCAAATACTAAACAAGTTTTTAAAAGAATGACAACATTGGGCTTCCCTGGTGGCGCAATGGTTGAGAGTCCGCCTGCCGATGCAGGGAACGCGGGTTCGTGCCCCGGTCCGGGAGGATCCCACGTGCCGCGGAGCGGCTGGGCCCGTGAGCCATAGCCGCTGGGCCTGCGCGTCCGGAGCCTGTGCTCCGGACGGGAGAGGCCACAGCAGGGAGAGGCCCGCGTACCGCAAAAAAAAAAAAAAAAAAAAAAAAGAATGACAACAATATTCTAAAGAAAGTAGAAAGAAAGACTAGCAACAAAACAAATTCATGAATTAGAAGACTTGTTAAATATCAGTTACTCCAGTTCTTGGAACACAAGAACTAAAACAAAATCTTTCCTATAAAACAGAATAAATGCTAGCTAGACTAGTCATGGGGAAAATTGGAGAAGGCATAAATAGACAAAAAAAAAAAAAACAAGGAAGAAGAAAACCCCAGACTGGTCCCACCATTCCACCTCATTAGCCTGTGACTCATGGAAAGGACTTCGTTTCTTCAGGTGTTTTATTTGTGGAAGTTACAACCCAGGAGACTCTGGAATTAACCCCCATGGGTGAAATTTCAGAGAAATGAGTGTAGACTAAAACAACAATCATATTAATATGAAGTCCTCAGGGCAGGGTGTTTCTGTGCTGCAGTGTAAGATTAAGAGACACAGCAGTTAGTGTAAAGCTGACTCCAAGCAACAGGTTTTATCATGGAGAAAGATCAAATCCTCACTTTACTGACTGTCAATCAGTAATACCCATGTACCATTTGAAACAGAAGATAAAGCTACAATTGAGGCAACTCAAGAGTAGATAAGAGATGTCTACTCAAAATCAAACAGAACCCCTGCTAATTCTCTATTCCAGACCATGATGTCCTAATAATATTCTTATGTTGGCAAAGTATGATTTAATTCAGCCACATCTTGGCAGGTTTCTCTGTTCATTGGTTCTCCCAGAGCTTCTATTTCTTTGTAGTTGGCAAAGTATTTGGCATATGTGTGTAAGTAAGCAAAATGCTTGCTATTTCATTTCTTTTATTGATTTCAGTGGTCATGATGGTAAAGATGAGCAAAAAAACAAAACCATTCTAGGAAAATATCACTTTCTTCTATGAGTAGCAAGCTCATTTAAGTTTTATAATGTCATTGAGGTTAACAACAAAATGTATGTGATTTTCTTCACAAGACAAAAATTGATGTTTTTCTTGTATCATTGTAAACCTAAGGTTCAATTCTTATTTGTGTGTGTGTGTGTGTGTGTGTGTGTGTGTGTGAAACCGTGGACCTCAGATTGGGACTTGAACCCATGGTCTTTTAACTGAGAACACACCTGGGCTCAGGACTTAATGAAGCTCAGGTTCTTAATGTCTCATTGCAGAAAGAATTCAGTGAGAGACAAAGTGATAGGTGAGAAGTGGATTTATTTAGAGAGAAACACACTCCACAGACAGAGTGTGGGCCATCTCAGAAGGCAAGAGGTCCCGAAATATGGGGTGGTTAGTCTTTATAGGCTGGGTAATTTCACAGGCTAATGAGCGGGAAGATTGTTCCAACTATTTGGGGGGAGGGGCAGAGATTTCTAGGAATTGGGCCACTGCCCACTTTTTGATCTTTGATGGTTGGCCTCAGAACTGTCATGGCACTGGTGGGTGTGTCACTTAGCTTATGCTAATGTATTACAATGAGTGTGTAATGAGTCTCAAGGTCCACTGGAAGTCAAATCTTCCACCATCTTGGACCTAGTTTTTGTCATGTCCTATGGCTATGTCATTCTTTTAAAGGTGCCCTGCCCCCTTCCCTCCTGTTTCATGTGTATGGGTCTATCTATATGAAAAAACACTTGAAGGAAATTGATTCTAGAGTCTTAATAGTTTTGCATCTTCATGTTCATGTACAAATACATTTTTACTTAAAATTCCAAGTATTTTGATTATTTCAAATTTAAAATTTCATTACTAATTTTTTGTGTTAGAGCACTGTGCTCAGAGAATGTGCTCTATATAATTTTTGCTCTTAAATTTTATATTTTCTTTGTTGTCTAATAATAAATTCTGTTGACAATGGAAAAAATCATATTATCTATGTGAAAGGTATAACATTTGATATGCAACTATTAAGATAACGTTGTTACTTTTATTATTCTAGCCTCCATAATCTAGCTTACTTGCTGCCTGTGTGATTTGTGAAAGGCTGAGAACAGTGTATTAAAATATCCTATGTTACCAATATTATATCTATTAATTTCATTTTTGGTTTTTATATTTGGACATAATCTTATTCACAGTTTATAGGAAAATGAATTGTAACCTTTATTAATATAAATGACAGTGGTTTCCTTTCAGGAGTAGAAATATGTTCATAACTGGAGCAAAGGCAAAATTAAACTTTTAATTTTATAACATTCTGTATTATCTCTGCTTCCCAACCCTGTCCATGGATTATTTCTATTTTTTTAAGATAAAGAAATAAGCAAAGGCTTCCCTGGTGGTGCAGCGGTTAAGAATCCACCTGCCAATGTAGGGGACATGGGTTCAAGCCCTGGTCTGGGAAGATCCCACATGCCACAGAGCAGCTAAGCCCGTGCACCCCAACTACTGAGCCCGCATGCCACAACTACTGAAGCCCATGCACCTAGAGCCCATGCTCCACAACAACAGAAGCCACCACGATAAGAAGCCCGCGCACCACAACAAAGAGTAGCCCCCGCTCACCGCAACCAGAGAAAGCCCGCGTGCAGCAATGAAGACCCAATGCAGCCAACCAAAAAAAAAAATAAATAAATAAGCAAAATATAAAGTAAAATAGCCATTTGTATCTCGATCTCTACTTCGTATGGTATTAGTATTATTATCCTTTCTTTATATGTTTTGTTGTTGTTGTTGTTTAGTATTGCCTGATAAATATTTGGCTGGTATTTTCTTTTACTGTTTATATCAGAAACTTTTTAGGATCATTCAATATTAGAAAATTAATTACTATAATGTTGTAGTGAAATTAATTAAACAAAGAGGCCATTAGACAGAGGGAGCTCTAATGCCGCAGAGCCCTGCGTAAGCAAACCAAAACACAGGCTTATAAATTCCTGTAGGTTACAGAATTGAAACCTAAGGGCAACCCATCACAAAGAGCCAGTTGGGCTTTAAGCTGCAGCCTATCAATAATTTCTTTTCTTTGCTCCCACACTTTCTCTATATGTCTTTCCCCCAGTTCCTGTCGGTGGAGCACTCCTAACCATTTCTTGTTTGGAGCGGTTTGATTTGAATTGATTTTTGCTCAAATAAACTCTTAAAATGTTTAATATGCCTCAGTTTATCATTTAACAATATTAGTAAGTCTGGTAAGTCTTTTAAAAGCAGTGTATGCTGGAAGGCATTGAATAAAATTCAACGTACCTAGCGTCAGAAAACTAGGGGAAAAAAGCCACTAGCAATTATTTTACCTTTACTCTTTTCTGCAGCTTCTTCTTCAGGGTGTCTCTAGAAATCGCATCAAGTTGGAGTCGGATATCGTGTCTGATTCAGTCTGAGGATCTTTGTCTTTTCAGAGGAAGTCTGACCTATTTATATTCTTTGTTGTAACAGATACAGTGACCTTTCTAGAGTTATTTTGTTTCATAACTTATTCTTAAATTCTACTAGTGATAACCTTTAGGCTATTTGAACAAATCTGCATTTCTCTAAATGATAAAACCAAAAGCTCTCCTCAATGCCCCGCGCCCATTCAAGCAAGGTAAGAGGCACAGCAGACTAATGACTTTCTTAGACTAAGTGTTCCTCGGTCTCGGTCTTTGCTACTATGCCAAATCCAGATGATTGTTAAATATTTTTACATTACATATCTTTCCTTCAATATCTCCATGCACAGAGGCGCAAAAGTCATTCTTAAAACATTAGCAAATAGAATCCAACAATGAACAAAAAGGATAATATATCATCACCACGATATGCAAGAATGGTCTAGCACTCAAAAGGCGAATCAACGTAATTCACCACATTAACAACAACCCAGAGAGGAGAAATATCATATGAATGTTTCAAAAGATGCAAAAAGAATGGCAAATGTCTGATCTTTATTATAGTCCCACTGACACCTGAAGCTCTGGTTTTTGTTTTAGTCTATTTTCTCTCTCTTCAGTTTGGCCATTTCTTTTGTTCTATCTTCAAGTTCACTGTCATCCTCATCCTGCTATTGAGCCCATCTGTGAGTTTTAAATTTTTGGTTATTGTATATTTCAGTGCTTCCAGCTAAAATAACAATACAGGAATGAAAAGACTGCAACTAGCAAGGACAAAAGGACCGGGAGAGGAGCCATGGACAGACAACAGAGATCCACAAATATTTATGTAAGCGACAGGGTAGGAGATCCCTGGAGAAGGAGAACCAGGCATGGCTTTCTTGACAGAAGAGAAGCCATTCTGGGCCTAAGCCATTTTGAGATCTAAGCCCAGCCACAAGGCTTGCCCTTGAACAGGTCTCAGTAATTAATGATCCTAAGGGAAGTAAGGAAACGCAGGAACAGAGAAAAAGCAGTCAAGAAACAACAGTTCAGCAATAAAGCAGAATCCTAGTTCCTCCTCAAGAGATATACAAGGGCTTCCCTGGTGGCGCAGTGGTTGAGAGGCCGCCTGCCGATTCAGGGGACACGGGTTCGTGCCCCGGTCCGGGAAGATCCCACATGCCGCGGAGCGACTGGGCCCGTGAGCCATGGCCACTGAGCCTGCGTGTCTGGAGCCTGTGCTGTGCAACGGGAGAGGCCACAACAGTGAGAGGCCCGCACAGCAAAAAAAAAAAAAAAAAAAAGAAAGAAAGAAAGAAATAAAAAGAGATAGACATAACAATCTAACACATATCTTTGAGTTGCTCTGCAGGATCTAGGGCCCCTCCTGGGTGGAGGATGGAAATGATGGTGTTGACCCTCCCGGTTTCCATCAAATAAAGCTTGGACTCTATTGACCTTTGTCCCGATTCTATGCTGCATTCTCCTCTGCTCAGGCCCCTTCACAAACGTGCACGGAACCGCCCAAGCCCCTTCATGAATATGCATGTACTCTTAGCTTAAAAACCGTTCCAGCGTTGCTGGTCAGGGAGACACTGCTTTGGGGAATGTCCCGGGTGTTCTCCTTACTCAATGCAGGTCATGAATCCTTCCTTCTCCGGCTCTTTGGCTTGTGTCTTTGGCTTGACACCCACCAGGAAGCGAACCCTGTGTTCGGGTAACACTTACAACACGGGAAGCTCATGATGGAGTTTCACCGCCTTAGCTGAGAAGGGTTTGCTCCTAATCATGCCCGTGAGGGGTGAGATGATTCTCTCTGTAGAAACTGAGAGGGTCGTGGCTCCCAGGCACCAAGTAAGGTCTGTAGAAGGTGGGTATCTTCAAGCAGAGCCTGA
This sequence comes from Aethalodelphis obliquidens, assembly GCF_003676395.1. Lineage (NCBI taxonomy): Eukaryota > Metazoa > Chordata > Mammalia > Artiodactyla > Delphinidae > Aethalodelphis > Aethalodelphis obliquidens. The sequence goes on from NW_020838007.1 coordinate 9,814,690, forward strand.
GAAATGTGCTTGGAGGCAGACCGTTTGTTTGGGGAAGTGATCCCAGTAGCGGGAGGTACTGAAAAGAGTGAACTAGGGGGACAATCGCATTTTCAAACCATTCAGTGCTCTGGGGAGCTGGACTTCAGTCCTGCTGGGAAGTCTGGGAGCAGCCACGTACATATAACTCAGCCCAAAACTGTCCACTGCAAGGCTAGAAGGATATTCATCAAGGAGCTCCCCCCACCCACTGGTCCGTGTGCTACCTCTGTCCGTCCAGGCAGTTCGTGTGTCTTAAGGGCCGTGCAGCCTCCTCCCACCGTCCCCTCACTCACTGATTGTTACAGGTATTTGAGGCACGTAAGAGCAACAAAAGTCATGATATACTCATAACCCTTCAGATTGCTCCCAGCCTTAAATTCCATGACGCCAACTTCATCTTCCCATTCGACCTCCAACCACATGAAATGACGACCCCAGGTGGAATGTTTGCTCTTTACTGGTAAACAATTTCCTTAGAAAACCTAAAGTGTGGCACTTAGATGATTCCTTTTTCATTGCCTTTTGCCAAAAGGATGATCTTCAGGTAGGAAGAATCTAACTGTATTAATTATCTACTTCATGTGGTCCAAAATAACTAGTGATTAAAGTACTAGGAAATAAGTTATGAGTCTGAATACAGACTCCTACAAGACTAGGTAATAACAAGCAAAGACATGAATAAATGAAAGGATGGTAAGGACCCTTTAGTGGAGTTTTGTTAATGAAATTTTCCCCAACTTTTTATTTTGAAAACTTTCAAGTCTACAGAAAAGTTAAAAGAATAGCCCAAAGGGCCTTCCCTGGCGGCGCAGTGGTTGAGAGTCCGCCTGCTGATGCACGGGACACGGGTTTGTGCCCCGGTCTGGGAAGATCCCACATGCCGCGGAGCGGCTGGGCCCGTGAGCCATGGCCGCTGAGCCTGTGCGTCCGGAGCCTGTGCTCCGCAACGGGAGAGGCCACAACAGTAAGAGGCCCGCGTACCACAAAAAAAAAAAAAAAAAAAAAAGAATAGCCCAAAGAACTTCCATGTACCCATTCCCTTGATTCACACATCCCTAACATTGGGCATTTTTACTTTCTATCTTCCTCTCTCTGAATCATTTGAAAGTAACTTGCAGACATCATTACACTATATTCCTAACTACTTAATCACTAACTCCTAAGCAAAAGGACCTTTTTTACATAACCACAATACCATGATCATATTCAGGAAATTTAACATTGGTATATTATCTAATATTCAATTATTATCAAAATATTAAAAATAAGAGCTATAGGGAGAGGGAGAAAAAAACGTTTCCTCTACCCATCTTAGGTTCTCCAGCTTGGCGGGACTGGCCTGTTATTAGACTGGCCAAACGCAGATCAACAAGAGAAAAACAAACAGAGGTTTATTAACATGTGCATCAGGCATGTACACATGGCAGCCACGAGTAATCCAAAGGCATGTTTAGAACTTGGGTTTGTATATCACCTTAGGCTAAACAAAGGAAAAGGGGCTTTGGGACTTTCGGCAGGGGAGGCAAGTTACGAGAAGCTGACCAAGAAAACTATGGTAAATGTGGATTGTATAGTAAGGTTTATTATGCAGATTCAAGTAAGTGCCTTCTGTTTGGTTAACAACTGGAAGAGACTTCTTCCTGGTATTGGGAGAGCAAGACATCTTCACAAATGGAATTTCCATTTCTTTACGAAAGGAAAACTCACGCTCTATTTTTAGAGCTTTTCCTGCATCTTCCATTAGCTCAAAATAATCCATACGCCAAAATAGGTATCTTTTGGGGTGGCGTACTCTGGTACCCTTTACAGCCAATAATCAAATTTCCCCAAATGTCCCAAAATGCTGTTCATAGGTGTTTTTCTTTTTTTTTTTTGGCCACACCTCCAGTATGCACGATCTTAGTTCCCGATCAGGGATCACACCCACGTCCCCCTGCAGTGGAAGCCCAGAGTCTTAACCACTAGACCACCAGGGAAGTTTTTTTTTTTTCAATCCAGGAGCCAATCTAGAATTGTGTATTGCATTTGTGTGTGTGTGTGTGTGTGTGTATTGCATTTAATTGTTATGTAGCTTTAGTCTCCTTTGATCTCAGTTTACTCCCCGCCCCCCACTTTTAAGATACATGTAAGGAGTCCAGGCCTGTTGTTTTAAATGTATCAGAATAAAATTCATATTACTCACTTAGGTCTGAGTGTCCCTGTGTCCTTCTCAGTGCATTGTATCAGCAGGTGTGTAATGTAGTTGGTCTGAACATCAGGATGTCATGTTTGACCACCTGGCTAAGGTGGGTGTCAGAGGGCTCCACTTCCTCTTTGTAATTAATTAATAAACAATCTGGGGGTGGTCATACTTGGATACAGTGTAAATCTTGTTTCCCAGCAGTTTTCACCTGTGGTTTTAGCATCCATTGTTCGTACCTGTTTGAATCAGTCATTAAATTGTTGAAGTAATGACGATTTTTAAATCAATCACTCCTTTTATTTCGGAGCTGGGATTCATCTGTAAATAAAAGCCTATCCCACTACCACTTTTTGTTGGAGGATCCTGGACTCCTAGATTCTGTTTCAATTCAATTTGCTTTAATCCGTGGCCATCCTGATGTTTTAGATGTTCAAACTATCCCACCTTGACCAGTAGAAGCCTCTTTTAGGAGATGCCTATGCTTTTTGATTCGTTCCCCCTAAAACCAAGTTCCCCTGCCGAGTTTATGATTAACCTCTCTATCCAAAACTGTGGAGCCCTCCCAGGTACAAAAGCCCCTCCTCATTTCCTGTTTGTGGAAAAAAGCTTTAGTCTCTTAGGCCTTCCTCAATTCCAAAGATCAGACTCAACCTGTTACTCATTAGGGAAGTGAGGGAATGCAGAAACAAAGGAAAAGCATGCACAACAATCAAACACACATCTTTAAGGTGTGTTTAAAGAACTAAGACCCCCCCCCACACCCACCCAGGTGGAGGTTGGTGACTACAAGCTGAACTCAAGCACATAGACCCCAGACTGGTTGGAAGCAGAAGGTTGATGACTGAGATTCCTGACACATCACCCAGTTACCTCACCACCAACCAATCAGAAGCCCTTGCAGCCCTCACCCTAAATGTTGCCTTTAAAAACCTTTCCCTGAAAACCATCAGGGAGTTCGGGTCCATTGAGCATGAGCTGCCCGTACTCCTTGCTTGGTGTCCTGCAAACAAATGCTGCACTTTCCTTCAACACAACCCAGTGTCAATAAGTTGGCTTTGCAGGGCAGTGGGCAAGCCTGCCCAAGTTTGGTTTGGTAACACCCAAGCTTTTTTTTTTTTTAACACTTTCTTACTTTCTGAAACAGTAAGATGAAGATGATTCAGGCCCACCCTGTGCTTTCCCTGCCCCAAACCTGAAATCGGCCAGTGACCCCTGGTTCCTTTTACTGGGAAGAGTATTTAATTACTGTGTCTTAATATACAGCATTTTTATGTTGTTTTTTTTTTAAGTACCCCTGGATAGTTTGGAGAATTCTGATAATTTATCCCATGATTTACTTTTCCCATCCAATATCAATTACTTTATTGTTGCTAGTTATAGAAACAATTTCTGACAATTGGTATTTTAAAAGATTATCATCATCCATGTTAAATTAATAAAAGAGGGAGGCCAGGGGCTCAAGGTGGCTTTCATGCCTCAGAAGTCCAATAAGCAAACCAAAACCTAAGCTTGAAATACCTCAAGGTTAAGAAATCGAAACCTAAGGACAGCCAATCACAAACAGCCAGCAAAGCTTTCCCAAAGAAGGCAACCGAAAACTGTAGCCAACCAGTAACTTCCCCGCTTTGCTTCCCATCCTCTCTGTAAAAGTCTTGCCCCCCAGCTCCTGTCCATGGAGCGCTCCTAACACTTCCGGTTTGGGGCTGCCTGATTCACTGGATTTTTGCTCAAATAGACGCTTCAAAATCTTAATATGCTTTTAGCAGCCACCTGTTGTCTTTAAAGTAGTCTGTGTAACATAAAATACTGGTCCACAGGTTTTAAATAGATGATCAAAAGTGATGAGGTGCAGAGGAAGTGTTAAAAAATAATTTGTATTCCGACTGAATCATCTTAGTTTATGATCTTAAAGTTTTCTTCTAAATCAACATCATATGATTTTTCAGTGAATAGCAGTGGCCGCTACTGGGATTGGTTACGTAACTGTTTACTTAATTGAATGATTCATTGACTGACACAGGAGAAAATTATTTCTCTTACAGTATGATGTCCCTCTAACATAGTGACTGAGCTGCAGGCAATGCATGAGAAACCCTGAAGTGCTGAGTCATGATAGCAATTGTACAAACTCTTGTAATTATTTTATTCTGACTACTTAAACATTTAATCATAAATTTCAGAAAATGGCCCATGTACCCACTTTACATTTGTCTTTTTTAGGGGGTTGGGGAGGTATTGATTTCTTAATGCTGGAGAAATTAGGAAAAAATAAACCATTTGCAAGAGAAGATTCTACTTTAACGACACCACTGCTGGATACACAGGGAATCTTTTCACTACGAAAATTTTTAAGCTTTTTAGAAAATTTGTTTCTGCTAGAGATGCTTATGAACCTATAATCCTGCTCTTTTATGGTCCACTTAAGCTTGGAAAGGTATGCTTTTGTTCTATTGTGGTAAAATAAACATGAAATTTACTATTTTAACCATATTTAGGTGTATAGTTCAGTGGCATTAAGTGCATTCACATTGTTATGCAATGAAGAAGATCTGGCTGTAAACTGTGGCCTGTGCCTGTTCAGGTCTGTTTTGGATTGTGTCAATCACAAGGGGCAGACTGTTCAAATATTATGTTATTACAGTCTACATAGAGCAGAGACAAGAGTCGAGGTTCACAGCATCCCATCTTTTAGTGAGAACAAAACTATACATACGTACATATATATATATACACACACATATATATATATGGAAATCTTAAATAGAAATAACTTTTTATTATAAAAACCCACATAAAAAATAAAGGCTTTTTGACAATGTCATGAAGAATCTAGGGGTAAGACAGGAATAAAGACACAGACCTACTAGAGAATGGACTTGAGGATATGGGGAGGGGGAAGGGTAAGCTGTGACAAAGTGAGAGAGTGGCATGGACATATATACACTACCAAATATAAAATAGATAGCTAGTGGGAAGCACCCGCATAGCACAGGGAGATCAGCTCAGTGGTCTGTGACCACCTAGAGGGGTGGGATAGGAAGGGTGGGAGGGAAGGATACACAAGAGGGAAGAGATATGGGAACATATGTATATGCATAACTGATTCCCTTTGTTATAAAGCAGAAACTAACACACCATTGTAAAGCAATTATACTCCAATAAAGATGTTAAAAAAAAAAGGCTTTTTGAAACTAATATAATGGACATAATATATAATGGAAATAATATATTGGAATATATATTATACTAATATAATATAATAGAAACTAATATAATATAAATGGACAAATGATATAGACTATCTACAAAATATAATAATAATAACAGTAATATGAATAACAAAAGAGCAAAAACTTATCGTGCTTGATTATGTGTCAAGCACTGTTTCGGCAAAGAAGCACTTTATTTGTATTACTTAATCGTCAAAACAATCCTACGCGGTAGACACAGTATATCCAAGCAGCTGTGCAGTGTTAAGAACATTGCTTCTGGAACTAGAGTTTAGAACCTGGGCTTAAATCCTGATCTGTCATTTACTTGCTGTGTGGCCTTGGGAGAATAACTTAACGTTTCTGTGCCTTAGTTTCCCTATTAGAAAAATGGGGACTATGCCAATAATAGTATTGTACCTACCTTATAGGATTGTTGTGAAGATTAAATAAATCACTATGTATAAAGCACTTGGAAACATGAACCAGATTTGTATGACCTGAAAGCTCTTAACCACTCCACTATGTGCTGCTACTCGTTCACTCCACAATTATTTACTGAGGACTTACTGCAGTGCTAGGCACCATGCTAGGTGCTACAGATGCAGAAGTGCTTAAGAAAGCGCATGGGCTTCCCTGATGGTGCAGTGGTTGAGAGTCCGCCTGCCGATGCAGGAGAGACGGGTTCGTGCCCCGGTCCGGGAGGATCCCGCATGCCGCGGAGCGGCTGGGCCTGTGAGCCATGGCCGCTGAGCCTGCGCGTCCGGAGCCTGTGCTCCGCAACGGGAGAGGCCACAACAGTGAGAGCCCCGCGTACCGCAAAAAAAAAAAAAAAGGTTCACAGATGAGGAAACCTACATGACTGATAAATGTATGAAAAGATGTTCAGCCTCAAGGTAACCAGAGAAACACACATTTAAAAACCGAAGATTCTATTTTACGCTGGTGGAATTGGCACAAATCTTGGTTCTGATGATACCAACTGTTGGTGAGGAAGCGGAGCCCCTAGAACTCTCACAGATTCTTGTTGGGAGTGTAAGACCAGAGTTTGGCAGAGGTGGGCAAAGGTTGAGGGTGGGCAAAGCCTACGGCAGGCACAGTGATTCTTAGCTTAGTTTGGGCTGGCTCCCCTCAGCATAAGAGAGGAATGGTAGCAGGAACCGGTTTTGTGCTTCTGTTTTAAAATCAAATGGTGGGGACTCCCCTGGTTGTCCAGTGGTCAGGACTCTGTGCTTCCACTGCAGGGGGCATGGGTTCAACCCCTGGTTGGGGAACTAAGATCCTGCATACCTGCTGGCGTGGCCTAAATAAATAAATAAACCATTAAAAAATAAAATAAAATAAAATAAAATAAAATGGTAGGGAATGGTAACGAGAACAGAAGAAAAGACCTCCTTCCACTGTCTGTTTCTAAATGTAGGCATGGACTCTCCTTGGCCCTGCTAGAGCCACATGCCTTCTCCAGGTGTGTTACCAGCGGGATGGGGTTACTATCATCAGCTCAGTCAGGGTCCCTTTGACCAGAGAGAGAGAGGTATCATCTCTGACAGACTCAGGGAGAGGCAGACTCCCAGAGGGAAAGGGGGTTTTGGGAAAATCCAAATCACAGATGTCCACTGCAGGATACAACTGAGCACGCTGATTCGTGATCTTTTTTCCTTTACCCCCAATTATTAGTATTACACAAAATTTCTCAGGGTTGGGGGGGAATTTATCTTTAATTTTTTTTTATTGAGCTCATCGGGAAGGAAAAACGTTTCTTCTACGCTTTTAGGTTCAGTAAGCAGGGACTTGTGAATTAAACCAACAAAAGGCAGATTAACAGGAGAAAAGGCAAACAATTTAATATTCACATGCACAGAAAAGCAGTGAAACTCAAGGAAGTGATTAGACTCAGAACTTATACAACCCTTTTAAGAAGGGAAAGAGGGTTTGGGCTTCAAGGGGTGATAAATCATGGACAAGTAACTAGCAACGATATGGGGGAAATAATGGAAGATAAAGGTTATTTTAAGTAAGGTATGTTTATGCAGACTCATCTCAGTGCCAACTTCTCATCTACAGTGATAAGAGCCCCTCTTCTCTTTCTCGTGAAGGGGAGGAAGACACCTTCACAAAGGGAAATTTATGCCCTGCTTCTAGGCAGATAAGGGAAGGGCAAGAACTCTTCCTGCATCTGTTGATTCTCAACGTCTTTGATTCTCAAAGTCTTTAGCTAAAAAATCATCCTTATGCCAAAGTGGCATATTTTGATCCTCTTCGAGGTATAATTGACCGTAAAATTCACCATTTTCAGTATTTAGTTCTGTGAGTTTTGACAAAGGCATACCATGGTAACCACCACCACAATTAAGATATAGAAAGTTGCGGCAACCCTCCCCCCTCCAAATTCTACACTCCCTGTTGTAAGCAACCCCTGGCCCCCTCTCTCAGAATTCTGAACACAGAATTTCAGTTTGAGAGAATCAAACCCCTAAAGTAAACAGATCCTGTTTCCTAAATCATCATAAATAATCCTAGAAATAGTCACTAACATTTAAATTGGAAGCATGAATATAGTGCAGGTACTAGATACGAACATAAAAACCTAATTGATCTAAGTCTAAACCAACTTCAGTTTAGTGGTATGATGCGGTCTTGTGAAATCAGTACATCCTGCCTCATGGTCCCCCTTTATAATCACCTTTACTGGTGGGTGGTGTACCCTGACTGTAGTACCTCCCCCTCCTGGGGTCACCTCAGGGGCACTCAGTAAAGAGAGGCGGTTCCTTCAAAGACAGAGATGCAGGGCAGAAGGAAGTTACGGCTCCCAAGACAGTATCCAGGGAAACATTTAATGTAAGTAAACTCTTGTGAACTTAAACAGGGCCCTTCAGATCTCTGGGTCCAATTTTCTCCTCGGTAAAAGAATGATCAGAAGTCTATACTCACTTTAAGGAGTTATTTATCTAACAAGCATAAATCTTCAAATCCAACAGCCTTTGTGAACTCAGCTCAGAGAAAACTCCATGCCTAGGTGTTTTATTCCAAAAAATGCCGCACCACTCCCTCATTAAAGAAGTTACAGTTAGAAGAATAAATATTCTGTTAATCATCTGGGGACCTCCGGATGTAATAAGGTGGTGCTCTAAAAAGGGAAATTTTATGATCAATGTCTGGTGTACAATACAGCCCTGTGCTTGGGAGAGAGTCACCACTATGCGCCCACAGCAGGCAGGCTGAAACACAGGGGCGTAACCTCTGATCCCGAGAGGGTGCATCCTAGGATCAAGGCCACCCCTCACATAGCACCTCTGCTTCACGATGCACCGTCTGAGATGCAGGAACAGGCGGCACGGGGAGAGTCTTTCCAGGTGCAAATCGAGGGCTCGGGCAGCAACAGGAAAGCCCCGTAAAAAAGGAGTTCAGTTGCTGTGTCCCCAAGCAGGCTTTGAGGGATAAAGAAAATACCTGGATATGGACAGCTAGGCAGGCTCTTTGCTCTGGGCACACTGAGCCCTGGACAGCATGCCGTTGGCAGTGACTCTGCTATGTGGATTAAAACCCAGTTCAAAGTAGTTTGTCCAAAGACAGCTTCCTGGAATTTGGATGTCGAAGATGTCTCCAACTTCAGACAAATCTGGGCATCAGGACCCTGACGATGTCATCAGAGTGCCTTTTTTTTCTTTTCCCCAAATGCCAACATCCTCAGATTCACTCTCTCCCAGTTTGGTGACCAGAACAGCACAGAAACCCAGTTCCAAGTAGCCTAAGTACCTTCAGCCAAATGAGCTGTCAACACAGCGGGTAGAAGGTGGTTGCCAAAACCAATAATAATCATTATTTATAATTACTGAAAAAAATTTTCAATAATAATATAATACATTGAGTTCTTACCACTGTTACTGAACCAGGTTCATCTTGCCCAACGCTCAGCAGCCAGAACGCTGAGATGTCGAGGTTTGCAGCAGAGACGATTTATTCCCGAAGCAGCCAAACGAGGAGATGGAAGAACAAATCCCAGATCTGCCTCCCTGAAGGCGAGGGGCTGGGGTATTTATGAGAGAAAGAATAAAGCAGCAGGGCAGTCTCAGGCATGGGGAGCACGGGGAAACGTGACGGGTAAAACGTAAGGTAATTGTCGTTCTGCGCATGAGTAAGGCGTATACAGGCGGCTGCACGTTCAAAAGGTCACCGTGCAGACACGCGCGCAAGCCCAGTTGGAGGGTCGGTGGTCCTATCCAGTCTTAACCGGCTCAACGTGAACTAGACGCAGCTGACTCCAAGTTCCTGGAAAACAACTCCGGCAAACATTGTTTAGGCTACATGCCGCTTGGGCGGGAGTGGGGGGGGACCTTGAATAATGAAGACAGGTGAAGTGGATTTAGCCCAGGGTTTCACCAGTACCAGGTGCCGTCCTTTACAAAGATTCTCTCATTTAGTTCCCACAGCCCAACAGGTAGGTATCATTCCCATTTCACAGATGACAAACCTGTTCCACCCTACGTTCGGCATCTCTAAGCCTGTCAGATGCAATGGCTTTCTCACTTGTGTGGGGTTCTCAGCGCTCACTCTCCAGCCCCATTTCTATCCATCATGTATCTATTTTATAATATATCCTGGTCGTCAGCCCTTGATTCAGAGGGCACCGAGCAGCAGGCTCCTCCCAGGGGAGTTGCTCTTACACCAAACTTATGAGTTGCCGTAGGAAGTTTTGTTTCAGAGGCTGACTTTTTAACAACCTTGTCTTCAAGCTCTGTGCATAGAAAGAGGCTAGTGCTACAGATGAGTAACTCTGAGCCTGCTCCACGGAAGAGAGGGAGAGGGACGTGTCAATGAAAATGATAAATAAACTATCTATAATAGGACTAGAAAACAGTTTTATTTGAGCCAAACTAAGGGCTAGCCCGGAAGCTGTCTTCCCAGATAATGCTGAGAAGCAGCTCCAGAGAAGCAGGGTTTTCAGCAGTTTTATATCTTGTCAGAAGAAGGAACATTAAACAATTCAGGGTTACATTTCTTCAGTGTTTCAAAAAAAAAAAGAACAGACCGGCACATACACAGCCAGTCAGCATGGCCTTGGTACCTGAGAATGGAGTCTTATCATCAAAGGGGTACCAGCATTTGTGTCCCAGGAGGAAGGGCATTTAATCTTTATTTTTAACATTGACATTCTTGACTTCTGATCAATGTGCCCTTTTCTTAAATAATTAAAGCAGATGTACAATGCACATATGATAGGACACAGGCTATTTTAGTTAGCATAAAATTCAAGTTAACTCATGCATAAGCCAGAATGACTTCCCTGTATCTCAATATGTGAAAATTTCTTTTATCAGACATCTCAGCAAGTGGCTGTCCTGCAGTCGGCTTAATAAAAGTGAGCCACTTAGGAGGGAAGGACCTCATTCTGTAGAAGAAATCAGGAAAGTGAGGTCCCTGAGGGTAGCAATTTGATCTGCTTATTCACTGCCATGTCCCAGCAGTGAACAGTGCCTGCACCTGGGAGAGATCAATCTATAAAACCAGCAAAGCAAGTTGCATTTGACTTGACTCTGGACCCATGAGGACTGTTCCAGGTAGGATCAGCGTTTGCAAAGGCACAACAGTATTAAGACCCTCAGGTGTCTGATGTAGTTCCCCTGCCCTTAGCCCCCTACACAAACTTGGGGGAAAACCCTGCTTAAAATGCTATCTCCGGTGGGTAGAATGGACTACAGAACTGAGTTCTTCAGAAAGTTAGTAAAAATGCTCATTAGAGTAATTGTTCTGATTTAGTCCTTCATGATATGCATCAAGTATTTCCTGCTCTCCACCTATCAGATGCACAGTAGGACTGCAATTCGTCACTCCCACTAAAGTTTAGGTGTGGCTACATAACCTACTTTGACTCCCCCAAATGTAAAAGGACATAATAGAAAATTTAAGAATCCCCACCCTGGATGTAAATAGGTGCAGCCACTATGAAAAACAGTAAGGAGGTTCCTTAAAAAACTAAAATTAGAGTTACCATATGATCCAGCAAACCCACTCCTGGGCATATCTGGAGAAAACCATAATTCAAAAAGATACGTGCACCCCAATGTTCATAGCTGCGCTATTTACAATAGCCAAGGCATGGAAGCAACCTAAGTGTCCATCAACAGATGAATGGATAAACATGTGGTATGTGTGTGTCTATGTATATATATATATAATGGAATATTACTCATATACAATGGAATATTACTCATCCATGAAAAAGAATGAAATAATACCATTTGCAGCAACATGGGTGGACCTAGAGATTATCATACTGAGTGAAGTAAGCCAGACAAAGGCAAATACCATATGACATCACTTACATGTGGAATCTAAAAACAATGATACAAATGAACTCAACTTTTTTTTTTGGCTGCACCAGGTCTTAGTTGTGGCACACGGGATCTTCGTTGCCGCATGCAGGATATTTAGTTGTGGCATACGGGCTCTTTAGTTGCAGCATGAGAGATCTAGTTCCTTGACCAGGGATCGAACCCGGGCTCCCTGCATTGGGAGCACGGAATCTTAACCACTGGACCACCAGGGAAGTCCCTCAACTTCTGTTAAAGAACAGAAACAGACTCACAGGCATGGAAAACAAACTTAGGGTTATCAAAGGGGAAAGGTGAGGGAAGAATAAATTAGGAGTTTGGGATTAACAGATGCACACTACTATGTATAAAATAGGTAAACAGCAAGGACCTACTGTATAGCACAGGGAACTATATTGAATATCTTGTAATAACCTATAATGGAAAAGAATCTGAAAAAGAATATATATGTATTATATACATATTTATATATATATATAAAACTGAATCACCTTGCTATACACCTGAAACTAACACAACATTGTAAATCAACTATCCTTCAATTAAAAAAAAAAAATCTTAAAAAAAAGAATCCCCACTCTGCTCAGTGGATGTGTAGCATAAGCAAGAAATTAGCCTTTGTGTTACACGCCACCATACATCTTCACACCCCGTTGTTTCAGTTAATCCTCACAGAGGCCATATGACGGAGGTACTATTCCAATTTTCCCAATTGGGAAATCAAGGCTTGTTCATAGTTAACAGGCCTCTGGAGCTGTGTTCTCCACCACGATGGTGACCAGCCCCACGAGCGCTTGAACAGTGGCAGGTCCAAACTGAGATGTGCTACAGGTGTAAAATACACGTCAGATTCAAAACCAATAAGAAAAAAAAGAATGTAAAATATATCAGTAATAGTTGATACTGATTATATGATGAATGATATTTTAGACATATCGGGTAAGACAAAATATATTATTAAAATTTATTTTACCTGTTTATTTTGACTTTTAAAAATAGAGCTATTAAAAATTTTAAATTACATAGGCAGCCTGTGTTAGTAACTTGCACTATATTTCTAGTGTGTTTCCGTACAAATTAAAAATGATTTTGCTCTAGTTCTAAGAAAAATGTCATTGGTAATTTGATAGGGATTATACTTCTATTGGATCACAGATTACAGATGGAGGAAGCAGAGATGGGTTCGGCTGATTCTAAATTCAGTGCTCTTTCTAGGATACATTCCTTTAGCTTCCAAGCTGTTTTATTTGGTGAAGGTGGTTTGAGTGACTGCTCATCTACATTTATTTATTCATGGATTCAAACAACAGATACTTATTGAACAGTTACTGTATGCAAAGCATGTGGGAGAATGGTATGATTCTGCTCTGCCCAGAACTCACAGTCCTGCTGAGGATAAAAGTCTTGTGCTTGAAAAACTGATAAATGGCCAAGTTGGAAGGTAAATGAGATGCAAAGATGAATGCTGTTCAGGAAGGGAAATATAAACTGGGTTGGAGCAATAAAAAAAAAAAAAAGCTTTAAAATGCAATTTTGCTCCTTGAACTTTCCTTAATAATCACAACCTGTGTAGACTAAGCAAGTCTGTTCATTAACCCATTTCTATTCTTCTACTCGTTGATACTTTAAAAAAGAACTCAATCTGTGCACTTTGGATGCAAATACTTCCCACTAAGGGGGAAAAAATACCACTAAGGAATTCTTCATTTTGTCTCAGTTAGGCTGATTGAAATAACAAAACTGATGCCCTATCTCACAAGTGAAAATAACTGAACCATTCAAATTTTTTAATCTTAAATGATGAATTACTGCAGGGAATATTAAATCTAAAATGTGAGTCAATGAACCATGGTCACATTCTCATTTCTTAACGATTCAATGCTCATGTCAAACCCTTTGGTTTTCATATTGTCTTTTAATTCAATCTTGTATGTAATCAGCCATTTTCTTTATCTTTTATAGGCAAGTACCTACCCTCTGCCAGTGATTTTCACAGTGTGACCTATAGTCAATATTGTCAATTGTCAATATTGGAGATAATTTGCTCCAGCCCACATCTATGGAATCAGCATTTCCAGGCGTGTGACCTGAGAATCTGCATTTTTACAGGTGATTCTACTGTACACTGACATTGGAGACACACTGAAACTAGTCTAGGGTGTAAACAACTTGATATCTTGCATTCTCCCTGACAAGATCAAAGTACAGGAGGGATGAGGGCTAAGAAATGTTTTGAAAGGGCTCCAATAGTCAAGGGGAGTGGACAGGATTATTCATGGCCCTTTGGTGCCAAGAAATGTGGAACTTCTAAAGCTAAGGGCTAATGCATCTTGCATTAGTGACTTTGCATGCGGGAAACTCCTCCACCCACCATGCTCAGGGGCACAAGGAGTCTTGGCATCTCTCTCTCTCTTTTTTTTCAAGCCTTTATTGAATTTGTTACCATATTGCTTCTGTCTTATGTTTTGGTTTTTTTGGCTTCAGGGCATATGGGATCTTAATTCCCCGACCAGGGATCAAACCTGTACCCCCTGCATTGGAAGGCGCAGTCTTAACCACTGGACCACCAGGGAAGTTCCTTGGCATCTCTTTTTTGTTTTGTTTTGTTTTGTTTTTGTTTTTTGTTTTTGCGGTACACGGGCCTCTCACTGTTGTGGCCTCTCCCGTTGCAGAGCATAGACTCTGGACGTGCAGGCTCAGCAGCCATGGCTCACGGGCCCAGCCGCTCCACGGCATGTGGGATCTTCCCGGACCGGGGCACGAACCCGTGTTGCCTGCATCGGCAGGCAGACTCTCAACCACTGCGCCACCAGGGAAGCCCTTTTGGCATCTCTTAAGTAAAATAAAGTTGTTGTGTTTTTTTCACATTACCCAGGGACTTCTGATTTCCTACTTTGTTATTGGAAAGTAAGCAAAATGACACTACTCATTTCCTTCTTCAAGGTAGATGAATGTACCTGGTAATTTTTCTTAATGGCAGACATAAAATAGTAGTTTGAGGGGAGATACTGAGCAAATGGTTGGGGGAAAAAGGCTCCCGTGAAAGACCATTCCTTCTTTGCACGAACAAGTAGCCTGTAAGGGTGTTGATACTGCAATTCCTTGCAGTAAAATCCAGTGTCTTTGTAGGACTCACACCCCTCTAACATTCCAGATGTAGTTTGGGTTCTCTTTCATTTGGGGCATTGGTTGGGTCTGGATACTTTTATCTTTAAACGTTTTTTAAAAAATTAATTTTAAACTCACAAGGTGTCGCAAAAATAGTGCAGTGAATTCCTGGGTACCTTTCACCCAGCTTCCCCCAAAGGTAACATCTTAACATGACCATAGTGTATTATCAAAATGAGACAATTGAAATTCATACAATGTTGTTAACTATACCACAGACTTGGCCATTTTGGTGTGTTATTTAGGCAAGATGGCCTAGGAGGCACCTCAGGACACATCTGACGGCACACTCTGGGCACGTACCCAGCACACACCACGAAACGCTAGCTTGGCTTCCAACTCCACGAACATTCATAGGAGTAGCTTAGTGCCCTG
The DNA here is from genome assembly GCF_003676395.1 of Aethalodelphis obliquidens. Taxonomy (NCBI): domain Eukaryota; kingdom Metazoa; phylum Chordata; class Mammalia; order Artiodactyla; family Delphinidae; genus Aethalodelphis; species Aethalodelphis obliquidens. The sequence goes on from NW_020838007.1 coordinate 9,829,977, forward strand.
TGAGAGGAAGCAATGTTTTCTTTTCCGTAAGGACTAGGTCTGGCATCTCTGCATGGCAGTGATTTAGGTTCACGTTTTCTGAGGGGCTGCAAACAAGATCAAAGAACCAGCTGTTTATCGGTAGCTAGTTTTCTTATGCTGCGTTTTGCCTCATGCACTTAATAAATTCCTTACATTTCTATGGTGTTTTAAATTTACAAAACCTTTACACACACCTGGCCATATTTATTCCTTGCAATCAATCCAGGACTTTAGGGTCCATCATTTATATTTTATAGGTGAGGAAACTGAGTGCAGAGAGGTTAAAAGACTTGGACTCAGGCCTCTATCTGGTCACCATCTCAGAATAATAACTCTTACTTTTCAGGATGTGACGCTTCTGTCCCCATGCTCTCCTTTACTGAGACCAGTGCTCCCACTTTCCCAGCTGTCTGGTGCTCTTTCCAGAAAAGCGGGCCTCTTTCTGTGGAGGGCTAAGTCAGTTCACCACTCTGTCTTCTGCTTTCTGCCTTCCAAAATTTTGTTGCTGTCATCTTCCCTCCTGTTCTCTGTTCTGCTGGTTCATGGCTTTCGTTTGTCCCTTGGCCATAATTTTGGTGGTGTTTCTGGAAGGAGAAGCAGTGAATGTGTGTATTCTGTCTTTAAACAGAAATCTCCCCATGTTTTCCTGCCTAACCGGCATATTTTCAAATTAAATTATATAATTTTCTTTCATGTTAATATTTCTAGATTTTTTTTTCCTCCTCACTTTATTCTCTCCAAACCATAATCATTTTTGTTTTGTTTTGTTTAGAGCAGAGAAAATAATTTAATTTTGGAAAGGGGAGAAGGAAATGGACAGAAACCCAACTTTAAGTGGTATTTCATTTAATTCCCACAAAAACCCAGCAAGACAGGCACAAGCATCCTATCACATGGGAGAGGAAGGTCAGAGAGGTTATGCACCTGGCTCATCAGATCCTGGGGTAACTCTAAGCCCTGACTCTGACTCCCCTTGCTCTTTCTGTCACCCTCTGCCGAGAAAAGATAACTATTAGAAGCACAATGTCTTTGGTATCTGAGACAATATCCTTCTTCGGGCCACTTTTTAGATCCTTCCTTTCATCCACAGCTATGGCAGAACACATTCCCTTCCTCCCTCAACCGGAAGCCACTCCCACCTCAGGTATTTTACCGCCCTCACCACCCGCCAACCCCTAATACCAACCAGCTGTAGACCAGTCTCAGTCAAGACCATTTATGGTGGAAACACCTTTCAGTTTTGTTCCCCAACTGAGAAATGCGAGTGTTGATGTGTAGTCATTTCTAGTGATCAATACAGGTGAAAGTCTGCCCTGACTGGTCAGCCCACAAGGGAACCTTTCATTCTGATTATCAACCTCAATGTGAGCTGGGTCAGTGAGTCCTGGAGCTGGGCTGTCCTCACGCGACGGTTGGGAGTGGAGTATGACAAAGGCTGGGCCTGAGAGACACAGCCCAACAAACTGAAGTCTGAATAGGGAAGAATTGCTGCTAAAGGCAAAAGGGTCAATCCCCGCAGAGGGGTCACTTATACAGTGTGTACACTGTCGGCTCATTGGGAGTAGGCCTGGACGGCCAGATAAAATACAGGGCACAGTTAAATTTGAATTTCAGATAAACAACCAATCATTCTTTAATATGAGTATGTCCCATACAATATATGGGTCACACTTGTACTAAAAAGGGTTTTTGTTGTATAGGTATACCCCATGCGATATGTGGGATATACTTATACTGAAGATTTTTTTGTTGTCTGTCTGAAATTCAAATGTAATTGGATATCATGTATTTTTATTCGCTAAACCTAGGAACCTTTGGTAGGGGCAGATGTGAGCAGCCTCCAGAACTACTTATTACTACAAACTATATATACGTACATATTTTTTTTTGTGGTACGTGGGCCTCTCACTGCTGTGGCCTCTCCCGTTGCGGAGCACAGGCTCCGGACGCGCAGGCTCAGTGGCCATGGCTCACGGGCCCAGCCGCTCCGCGGCATGTGGGATCCTCCCGGACCGGGGCACGAACCCGTGTCCCCTGCATCGGCAGGCGGACTCTCAACCACTGCGCCACCAGGGAAGCCCCTACTACAAACTGTCTTGAAGGCCTTCTTGAAACAAAATCTTACAAGGAGGCCAAATATACGAAAAAGCAATGAATCTCCTCAAGTTGAAGGAGGGACAAAAGGGTGTCTCTCCTTTTAGCCTGCTCCCCATTCCCCCCTTCCTTGCAGTGAGCCCAAGGCGCCACAGCCAAATGGGAAAGTTTACTGGAGAACATGCACAACTTCTTCCATCTGAGGGGAGAGGCACTGCAAGTAGCAGAGGAGCCCTCAGCCTCAGTGCCAGGTAGCAGGACTCCATCCCCTGGGGAGCTGGGGCTCAGGTGGGCTCGGTCCTGGTGGGGACCAATGTGTACAGTTTTGCAGGCCGCCTCTGATATCTAGGGGATCTCATAGATGAACCATTGGAAGAGGTCTAGGTAAGACCAGCGTGGAAGCATGTTCACTGTGCAAGATGCATGGGGGGAAAGAAGTATATACCTTCCTAAACTGGCATCATTTAATGATGAACAACATGGTATGACCTAGTACATGACATTCATTACTTCGAATACTTACATTTTTAAAAGTATTGTTTGTAATATATGACAAAGACTCTGGATTAGTTCAAGGCCTAAAGGAGTAGGGGAAAAATAGAACTATATATGAAATTCCCGAGTATATTTATAATGATACAAATTACTGTATCATATCAATGGATCTTATAGTGCACAGGGGAATCATTGCAGCTCTGGATAGTATATCTCGAGTTAAACTGGTATCTACTTAATGAGATTTTTGCAGTATAAAGGATATTTGTGACAGTGAATAAAAGTTTGCACTGACAGAACCAGGAAAGACAAAAAAGAAAAATGATCAATGTAAATGAAGAAAAGTGCAGTGTGTATGATAAAACAGCACAAATGATAACACTTTTGTCTTCTCTCTCAAGCAGAACGATCTTCAAACCAAGAAGACGCAAAGAGAGCAGACGCAAAGGGAGCATCTAGCTGCTTACAATGAGGGCAGGACTGTTGGTTTAGATAAATGACACCCCAGGGCCCTGAAAGAACTTGCAGATGTGATCGCAGGACTAGCTGAATGGGAGGGGTCAGGGGAACGGAGAGACGGCAAAGACTGGAGATGGTCAAATGAGTTCCAGATTTTCCAGCACAACAGGAAAGGTGACTTAGGGGTCCGCACACTGGTTAAGTTTAATGCGGAGCCTCAGCAGAGCCCCAGAATGGATGATTAAAGGGGCTTTGTGCGTGTTTATTGAAGAAAGTGGTGATGGCAAGGCCCTCTCCTGCATTCCCTGAAACCTGAGCTCACCCCTAACAACCTTGTTTCCATTCTGTAGCACTTGACTAGAGGAATAAGAAGAAATCATAGAAGTACTATTTTAGCAGAACATTTGCCAGAAGTCTCTCATGACACCCTTGTGGACCACAGAGAAATGTGGACTGTGATTCCAGGGTGCTCCAGATTCCAGCATTCATCACATGAAACCTCAGTGAAAGGGCACAAGAGAAGGAAAATGACCGTAACAGAAATACTTAATGAACCTTTTAAAACTAATCACTTTTTAAAGTAAGATAGTCGCACTCGGATATTCCTCTCCACTTGTGGAAGTGTGCTAGGCCTCCCATAACAAAACACCACGGACTGGGTGGCTGAACAACAGAAATGTATTTTCTCACAGCTTTGGAGGCTGGGAGTACAAGGTCAAGGTGTCAACAGAGCTGGTTTCTTCTGAGGCTCTTTCCTTGCCTGGAGGGTGGCTGTCTTCTCCCTGTGTCTTCACATGATCTTTTCTCCGTGTATCTGTGTCCTAATTTTCTCTTCTTATAAGGACACCAGTCATATTGGATTAGACCCCACCCTAATGAGCTCTTTTTAACTTCCCAGAAGGGTCTTTTTAAAGCCTCTATCTCCAGATTGATATATACACACTACCGTATATAAAATAGATAACTAATAATAACCTGCTGTATAGCACAGGGAACTCTACTAAATACTCTGTAATGGCCTACCTGGGAAAAAAATCTTAAAAAAAAAAGTGGACATATGTATATGTATAACTGATTCACTTTGCTGTACATCTGAAACTAACACAACATTGTAAATCAACTGTACTCCAATAAAAATTTTTTTAAAAGCAAGTAAATATTAAAAAAAAAAAAAAAGCCCCTAGCTCCAAAAATAGTCATAATCTGAGGTACAAGGGTTTAGGACTTCAACATATGAAGTCTGGGGTACAAAATTCAGCTCACGAAATCACTTTATACCAGCATCTGTCTCAGCCCAAGGCATCAATTTCTTTGTCTGTTGATGGCTGGCTGATTTTCTTGTACAATATAAGAATAAAAATACGTACTATGGTATTGAATGCTTACTATGTGCCAGACACTGTTTTATGTGCTTTATCTATATGAACTCAATACTCATTAAAACTCTATAAGGCAAATATTATTATGAATCCATTTTACAGATGAGGAAATTGAGGCTCCAGGTCAAGTGAGTGAAAGAGCAGGATTTCAACCAGGATGAGCTGGATCCAGAACCCGTGTTAATAGCTATCTTATTTGCAGGAATTCAAGTCAATTGCAAACTGAAATTATAAATCTTGCAAAGAAGTAGGATTTCACAGAATTGCTTGAATGAAACCCAAAATAAAAAACAAAGGAGGATCTGGAAGAGTCAGACTAGTTGAGGAAGAAAAAAACTCATGAAGACATCAAAGGACCACAGAAGTGAATTATTTTAATATAAAAGGGAAAGTAGGAACCTTCGGAAAATTATTAAAGCCTTCTAATATTTTTTCAGAAATAAGTCTTTATGATTTTCATCTGAATGTCAAAAGTAAAACGAAGGCTGTCACATCTTGCTATCATACAGTTTTGTCAGAAAATCCACCCCCTCCTAAAAAATAACAGAATTGATCTGTTCTTTTTTCATTCTCAGAATTAATGCATGATTGCAGTCATAACTGAAAATTTGTTAACTGTGAAGTAAAATAAATTCATTTGCAAAATTTTTGGTTTTATTTTTTAAGATCAATTCCAAGAAAACATTATTTTCAAGATTTAATGTTTTTTTTTGTTTTTTTTCTGTTTTAGATGATTTTGCTTTAAGTGGTTGTTTTCAGCATTAATTATGCTCAGCTAATGACCCTCTACACTATTTCAGCTGATTGAACAACAGGACCCAAAGAGTATTCGTTGATTACATCAACCTGGAAATCGGGAATTTCCTGATGGTCCAGTGGCTAGGGCTCTGTTCTTCTACTGCATGGGGCATGGGTTCCATCCCTGGTGGGAGAACTAAGATCCCGCAAGCCGCGCGACCAAAAAAAACCCCCAAAACAACAACAACAACAATAAAAACGAGAGATAAATTTCTGGTGATGTACCTTGGGGTTCTTGTTTTATATTTGAATATTAAATTTCGTGAAGAGCTATCAGACATGCTTATTTCATAAACTGGTGTCAAAAATCTGGGAGGGATAGCTTATATGATGAATAACAGAGCAAGGTTCACAAAGACTGCAGGGGCTAGAACATGACTTAAAACCATAAGAAGAATTTTAACTAGAAAAATTGCATTTAGGTTAAGAAGTACCTATTTCATGAATACAGGAGAGAAGAGAACTGGCCAGATTGCAGAAGCAAAAGCATGATTTAGATGTTTGATAACATTCCTAGATTAAGCTAAGTAACCTTAGTCTCTCATGTTCTAGCTAGACTTATCTGGGGTCTATTTAAAAACAAAAAACTAGTGTAAACTTGAGGGTGAACAGGATGTCAAAATATTTAAAAAGCAATGTCTTATAGGAAATGGTAAAGAAACTAAGAATGTTATATCCTTAAACAGTGATACAAAGAGAATATATAGGAGCCATTTTCAGATATTTGGAATGTGAAGGAGGTAGCTTGTTGTGGATTGTTCCCAGGAACCCAAGGGTAAAAGTAGTAATGAGGTTTATTTTGGTTTAACATATTAGAAGAGCCCTGTAACAATCAGAGGAGTTCAGTAAGTGCTCAGGAAATAGTGATCTTTTTCTCCCTGGAAGTGTTTAAGCAGCTGATTCTAACACTACCTGTCAGACAAGTTCTTGGAGGAGTTTCTGCATTAGACAGGAAACTAGTTTATTCTAATCTAAGAAACTAAGATGAACTTAGCTACTATATTTTTAAAATTTGTATCTTTTAGAATGTGTTTAGTTGCAAATTAAATACTGAACTATCAACAACTTTAATTAAAGGTATTCAGTTATTCCACATAACATGAACCTGGAAGTAGGAAATTGCAGGCTTGGTTCAACAGCTAAGTGATGCTTTTGAGGACCCAGGCTCTTTCCATGATTCGTTCCATCATCCTGTTGGCTTTTCTCCCCAGGTTAGAGAAAACCTCATGGGCTCAAGATGCCTGCTGAAGTGCCAGGTATCATGGCCTCCCATTACCAGGGTCAAAGGCAGAATGCACAGCAAAGCCCGAGGGGTGAGGGAGTCTTGTTTATGATTCTGTTTTTTTCACTCCAGAAAAAAACCTTACGAAGAAGAGACTCTACCCCTGGCAGAATTCTTCTCAGATCTCATTGGTCAGAGCTGGATTCCATGGACATTCCAAGCTGCAGTGGAGGCTAGAAAGCTATCTCAGCAGTTTCAGCCTTTCTTGGGAGTCATGCTTTGTCAGGAAGAAAGAGAAGGAGAGCAATGGCTGTTAAGTGGGCAAGTAGTCACAGTTCTCAAGTTCTACTCTCATAGAAGTAGCATCTTGACTTTTTAATTCATACATTTCAGAGGTAAATTTTTCACAGTAAAAAGTAGGAAAACTTTATCTCTAAAATTTGACTCACATTTTATTGTGAAAAATTTCAAAACTAGAGAAAAGGAGAAAGACTTGCACAATGAACACCCATATACCCACCACCTGGAGCTCTACTGTTGACATTTTACTATATTTGCTTTGTCACATATTTATCCATCCATCAGTCCATCTTATGTTTTGACTAATTTCAAAGTAAGTTGCAAGCATCAGTAACTTCATCTCTAAACGCTTCAGCATGTATATCATTAAGTAGAGTTCAAAATATTTTTATTTTTTTTTGTTAAACCCTCAATGAATACCCTCAAATCAGGAATAAGACAAGGATGCTGCCTTTGCCATTTCTACTTAACATAATATTTGAAGTCCTAGACAGAGCAATTAGATAAGAAATAGAAATAAAAGTCATTCCAATTGGAAAGGAAGTACAGTTATCTCTGTTCACAGATGATATGACCTCATATGTAGAAATCCCTAAAGATTCCACAAAAATATTGTTAGAACTAATAAATAAATTCAGTAAAGTTGCAGGATATGAAATCAACACACAAAAATCTGTTGCATTTCTATACACTAATAATAGACAAGCTAAAAAAGAAATTAAGGAAACAATTCCATTTATCATAACATCAAAAACAATAAAATACTCAGGAATAAACTCAACCAAAGAGGCAAAAGACTTATAAAACTAAAAACTACAAATTATTGCTGAAACAAATTCAAGAAAAAAACAGAAAAATGGAAAAACACCTTGTGTTCATGGATTGGAAGATTAATATTGTTAAGATGATAATAGTACCCAAAGCAATTTATAGATTCAATGCCATTCCTATCAAAATCAATAATATTTTTTGAAATATTATTGATATGGAGTTGCAAGGGATCCTGAATAAACAAAACAATCTTGAAAAGAAGATCAAAGTTAGAGGAATCCCGCTTTCTGATTTCAAAACTTACTACAAAGTACAATAATCAGGACAGTGTGGTAATGGCATATCGATCAATGGAATAAAATAGAGAGCCCAGACAGAAACCCTCAAATATATGGTCAAATGATTTTCAACAAGGGTGCCAAAACCATTCAGTGGAGAAAGGATAGTTTTTCAACAAATGGTTCTGGGCACACTGATATCCACATGCAAAAGAATGAAGTTGGACCCTTATCTGACACCATATACAAAAAAAAAAAAAAAAAAAAAAATTAAATGGATAAAAAAAATAAAAAAAAAAAAAAAAAAAAAAAAAAAAAGTCAAATGGATCAAAGATCTAAATTTAAGAGCTAAAAGTATAACATTCTGAGGAAAAAAATAGGATTAAATCTTCATGAAACTGGATTGGACAATGATTTCTTGGATATGACACCAAAAGTTCAAGCAACAAAAGAAAAAACATAAATTGGACTTCATCAAAATTAAAAACTGTGTATCAAAGGACACTATCAAGGAAGTAAAAAGGCAACCCATAGAATAAGATAAAGTACTTGCAAATCATATTTCTGATAAAAGATTTATATCTAGATTACATACAGGATACCTAAACTCAACAACAACAAAAAACTGAGCAAAGGACGTGAAGAGAGCTCCAAAAAAGACATATAAATGGCCAATAAGCACATGAAAAGATGCTCAACATCACTAATCATTAGGGAAATGCAAATAAAACCCATAAGATACGACCTCACGCCTATTAGAATGGCTATTATAAAAACAAACAGGGGCTTCCCTGGTGGCGCAGTGGTTGAGAGGCTGCCTGCCTATGCAGGGGACATAGGTTCGTGCCCCAGTCCGGGAGGATTCCACATGCCGCGGAGCGGCTGGGCCCGGGAGCCATGCCCGCTGAGCCTGCGCGTCCGGAGCCTGTGCTCCGCAACGGGAGAGGCCACAACAGCGAGAGGTCCGCGTACCGCAAAAAAAAAAAAAACCAACAAAAAAACCCAGGGCAAACAGAAAATAACAAGTGTTAGCAATGTGGAGAAATTGGAACCCTTGTGCATTGCTGGTGGGAATGTAAAATGGTAGTTGCTGTAAGAAAAAGGTTCCTCAAAAAATTAAACAGAATTACCGTATGATCCAGTAATTCTACTTCTAGATATATACCCAAAAGGTTGAAAGCAGGAACTTGAACAGCTATTTGTACACCAATGTTCACAGCAGCACTGAATAAATACATATACAAAATGTGGTATTTACATACAATGAAATATTATTCAGCCTTAAAAAGAAATGAATTTCTGACACATGCCACAACATGGATGAACCTTGAAAACATTATGCTATGTGAAATAAGCCATACTCAAAAGGACAAATATTGTATGATTCCACGTACATGAGGGACATAGAACAGTCAAGTCCATAAAGCATAGTGGATTAGTGGTTACCAGGGACTAGGGGGAGAGGGTGATGGGGAGTTATTATTAATTGGTATAGAGTTTCAATTTGGAATGATGAAAAAGTTCTGGAGCTGGGGAGTAGTGCTGGTTGCACAAAAACATGCATGTACTTAATGCCACTGAACCAGATGCTTAAACATGATTAAAATAGTAAATTTTATATTATGTGTATTTTACCACAATTAACAGATTTCAATGAGGTGAACCAATCTTAAGTGCACCACTGAATGTTTGGCAAATACATGAACCTGAATTACAGAATACAGATTCAGAATATATGTCATCTCCTGCTCCTTCCCAGTCAGTTCTTGCCTCTAACCACCACAGAAAGCTGTTTCTAATTTTTTTCCACCAAACATTAGTTTTGCCTGTTCTAGAATTTCATATAAAAGCAACCATACAGCATGAACTCTTGTGCAAGGCTTCTTTCTCTGTGCATCATTTCTTTGAGTTGCATCCATATCGTATCAGTAATTCATTGCTTTTTACTGCTTAGTAGAAATGCATTGAATGAATAGACCAGAGTTTAGCGAGTTCCATCATGATGGACACTGGGCTGTTTCCAGTTTGGGTCTATTATGAATAAAGCTGCTGTAAACATTCTTGTACAAGGCTTTCTGTGGACATATGTTTTCAACTCTTTTGGGCAAGTACCTAGGAGTGGAATTGCTGGGTCATAAGGTAGATGTAGGCTGTTTATAAAGAAACTGCCAGACCTTTTCCCAAAAGTGACTGAGGTAAGTGTATTTTTAAAATTTTATCAATGTTTTCTTCAGCTGTGTAAGGTGAGGTCTCTTAATGGTCACCACCAGCCAGCCGGCACCTGTTGCAGCCTGGTAAGTTTTAGCTCTTTTGCCAGGGAAAGAAGCCACTGGTCCCACGGAAAGTGAAGCTTGGATGCAGCCCCTCAGAGGAGGGTTTCTGGTCACAAAGGTCATTGTCCAGGTGACTCAGGGGTCCTCCCAGGCTCATTTCATGCACCTCTGCCCCCTGTCCTCATCTTCCTTCTCTTTTGGTCTGAATTGCCTTTAGGGCACTTTCCCATTCAAAGACATGTTCTAAAGGATCGAGGGAACCCTTTTCATTCTGAATGAGAGAGCAGATGCAGCTCTGGGCATCATGATGTTCCAAGGGATGACACAGGAAAAGGACATTTTAATTTTTAACTTCAAATCTTAAAGAAAGTGAAATGTAGTCTGAAACTCTAGTCTATGTAACTGACATTTTCTCACCCACTGGAGCACAGGGCAGTAGGTCATTTCAAGGGATGGAGATAACAGTGAATCTGTTTCTTTTTATTTTTATTTTTTTGCAATACGCGGGCCTCTCACTGTTGTGGCCTCTCCTGTTGCGGAGCACAGGCTCCGGACGCGCAGGCTCAGCAGCCATGGCTCACGGGCCCAGTCGCTCCGCGGCATTTGGGATCTTCCCAGGCCGGGGTACGAACCCGTGTCCCTTGCATCGGCAGACGGACTCTCAAACACTGCGCCACCAGGGAAGCCCCTGTTTCTTTTTCAATGAGGCTGTTAACCAGCTGTGAGACCACTCCCTTATCGAAGTTATTCAGTGAGTCAAAAGGGTCTTTGTGAGTGTAGACACTTAGAACATCTCTGGAGGAGGGACCACAGTAAGATAAAACCCTGGGGAGGGCATTGCCACAGAGGATTTTCCCAGGCTTCTGCTACTTGCTGTGACTGATTTTGTTGTTGGCTAAAACAACCTTACAGAAGTGCGTCAGTTAAGATTAGGCCCAGAAAGAGCTCAAAATATCAATAGCTGAAATAAGGCAGAAGTTTATTTCTCACTTACACGGGAGTCCACAGGCCTGCAGCCCAGGGCTATGACAGCTCCATGACGGCATTCCAAGGCTCATAACAACAGATGAAGGAAGGCCAAGAATGCCCTTCTCCCCACCCCAGAGCTCCAGAGGAAACCTGAGCTTACCCTCACTTTTTAAAGATTTTTTTTTTTTATCTCAAGCCAGATGTTCAACACGGGTAGAGTTAACAAAGAATACATGCTTTTGCCCCATAAGGAGACTTCTTAGCGGTACTGGATATTGTATCTCACTGGCCTGAACTTGATTACATGGCCACGCAGGGGAGTCTGAGAAATAAACCTCCCAAATTGGCATTCTATGTTAAACTAAAAGGGGAAAGTGAATGTGGGGAGGTAATTCTCGATCTCTGCCACAGCAGCACTGGGGCAGAAACATTAGCCTTCATGCGTGCACTGTCCAATATGGCAGCCACCAACCACAGAGGGCTTTGGGGCATTGAACGGTGGCAAGTCCAAATCGGGATGTGCTGTAAGTGTGAAATACACATGAGATTTCAAAAACTTCATAAGAAAAAAAGGATGTAAAAGGGAATTCCCTGGTGATCCAGTGGTTAGACTCTGCGCTTCCGCTGCAGAGGGCACGGGTTCAATCCCGGGTGGGGGAACTAAGATCCCGCAAGCCCCTTGCAGCCAAAAAATAACAAATAAAATAAAAGGGTGAACTAAAACAAAAAAAGAATGTAAAATACCTCTGTTTTTATATTTATTACATATTGAAATGATGCCATTTTGAATATACTGGGTTAAATTATGTTATTAAAACTAATTTCACCTGTTTCGTTTTACTTTTTTTTAAATGCAGCTACTAGAAAACTTTAAATTATACACGTGCCTCACATTATATTTCTATTCCATAGTGCGGCTCTAGAAAATCAGGTAAGGGTCTTCTGACAGGCTCCAGGCTTGGGAAGTGAGGTGTGAAGTTTAGCCAGGGCAGAAGGAGAGAAAGAGAAACAGAAAGTTCAGAAGGGAAAGCAGGGGAGGAAAGAGGGAGAGAAGGAGGGAGGGAGAGGCAAAGGGGGAAAGGGCTGATTTTCCCCAGGGTGAGCCAAGGAAGAATCTGGAGACACCCCGCGTGATACAGAAGTGTTGAAAAGTGGCTGCATGAAGTGAACCAAAAGGACACCATTTTTCTGATGTTTCTGGCCTGAGAGGCAAAGGGCTGAGCTCTGGGCACGGCACAGAGGAAATCCGGGACCCAAGCTCTGGCACTCGAGGACCTTTTGGAGTGGTCTCAGTAACTCTTGTGTACCCTTTAACCAGAGGCAGTGGCCCTAGGAGACTCTGGCAGCAGGCAGAGCAGGGAACCTCTGCAGTAGCCTGGCCCCTTGTCACAGACGCCTGAGTGCCTCTGCTGGAAGATACCGGTGCCCGCACTGGGAGGGCCCCTCAGCACACTGGGTGAGGGCTAGGACTGCCGCAGTGGTCTCAGGACCCGGGGATGGTCAGACAGAAACCTGGCTCCACAGGAAGACCTGGCAACAGATGAAGGAAGGCAAAGAATGCGCTTCTCCGCCAGGAGTGCCCGGGGAAAGAGCTGAGCTTACTCTCCTTAACGATATTTTTATCCCAAGCCAGATGTTAAGCACGGTAGAGTTGGAAAAGAATATAGGAGAGTTGCCAATTATTTGCTGAATTCAAGCTGGGTAGAGAGCTACCCTAGATCTGCTTTGGGAACTAATTTATCTTGGTTAGTTATCCATATTGATTCATAAGGAAAATAGAGAAAGAAGTTCCTCCCCGGCGTTTTAAGCCCTGCTATATAGCTAGAGTGATCCCAAAGTCTCTCTGCTCCTTTATAATAGTTTCCACCATCCATAGGTCTTATTGTCATGAGGACAAGTGGAATACAGCATATTGTTAAGTATGTCAGGTTACTGGAAGAAAGGAATGCTTTAAGACCCAAACCTTTTTATAATATATAATCATCATCATAATATTTTTATTATTATTAATGCCACTGTAATCCAGTTTCACTAACTTGAAGTCTTTCATTTGCCATTTAGTAACTTTTAAAAGTCCTATTAAGGGAGTTCCCTGGTGGTCTAGTGGTTAGAATTCTGTGTGTTCACCACTGTTCACCCAGGTTCAATCCCTGGTCAGGGAACTGAGCAGGGCACAGCCAAAATAAATAAATAAATAAAGTAAAAGTGCTATTAAAAATATAATTTTCAGATGAAAACTCTAATTGGAAAAGATACATGCACCCCAATGTTCACAGCAGCACCATTTACAACAGCCAAGACATGGAAGCAACCTAAGTGTCCAGGGGCAGCAGAATGGATAAAGAAGATGTGTTACATATATACAATGGAATATTATTCATCCATAAAAAAGAATGAAATTTTGCCATTTGCAGCAACATGGATGGACTTAGAGATTATCATACTAAGTGAAGTAAGTCAGACAGAGAAAGACAAATACCATATGATATCGCTTGTATGTGGAATCTTAAAAAATGATACAAATGAAATTATTTACAAAACAGAAACAGACTCACAGACGTAGAAAACAAACTTATGGTTACCAAAGGGAAAAGGGGTGGGAGGGATAAATTAGGAGTTTGGGATTAGCAGATACAAACTGCTATATATAATATAGATAAACAACAAGGTCCTACTGTATAGCACAGGGAACTATATTCAATATTTTGTAATAACCTATAATGGAAGAGAATCTGAAAAAGATATATATATCTGAATCACTTTGCTGTATACCTGAAACTAACACAATGTTGTAAACCAACTATACCTCAATAAATATATACTTTTCTAAGATTTGGAATTTTGAAACAAAAGTTTTTAAGTTTAGATTCTCTAGAAGTTCGAATATGCAACTCAGCTGTATTTGGCTATGCCTGGCCATTAAAAAAAATATTTATTTATTTTATTGCACCGGGTCTTAGTTGCACCACGCGGGATCTTCATTACTGTGTACAGGGATCTTAGTTGTGGCATGAGGGATCTAGTTCCCTGACCAGGGATTGAACCCAGGGCCCTCTGCGTTGGGAACGCAGAGTCTTAACCATTGGACTGCCAGGGAAGTCCCTGCCTGGCCACATTTAAATAGGCCTTATGGGGCTTCTCTGGTGGTGCAGTGGTTAAGAATCTGCCTGCCAATGCAGGGGACATGGGTTCGAGCCCTGGTCCGGGAAGATCCCACATGCCGCGGAGCAACAAAGCCCGTGTGCCACAACTACTGAGCCCACGTGCCACAACTACTGAAGCCCATGTGCCTAGAGCCCTGCTCCACAACAAGAGAAGCTACCGCAATGAGAAGCCCACACACCACAACGAAGAGTAGCCCCCGCTCGTCCCAACTAGAGAAAGCCTGCGCGCAGCAATGAAGACTCATAGTTGAAAATAAACAGGAGTTATAGGATTTCTACCAATTTCAGTCATCTACTAATGGCCCTTCTTGATATTTAGAGTTAAATAATCAAGATATAAAATATAAATGTGGGTAAGAGAAATATCGCTTGTCCAATGACAGTCATCGGTTGGAGATCTAAGTACTTTTTCGATGGAAGCTTGGGGCCCACTGTGATTACTGATAGTGATCAAGTAAGCAGAGCAATTGTGTGCAGATCTTTTCACACCTGGGAAATGGCCCCTAAAGGAGTAATTTCAGAATCCTCCAAACCTGCTTAGACAGTTAGGGGTGGAAAGTTTATGATTATCGTTTCTTACTCCTTTCGCACTTAGAATGTGACTGCTTATTTGAGGACTCAAAAGGGTTAATTTTCTTTTAAAAGGAGGCTGGGGTGCAAGGATCTGGAGGCGACTGCCTTTTAACAACTGCTCCTCAGGCAAGTTGAGCTAGTGCAGGAGAATGAATGCCACTATTATTTAACATGGATTTTTTTTTTTAAAGCCTAAGGTTCAGTCCTTTTCATTTTATATGGCGGTTATTCAGTAGTAAAGCTGGAGCTATTCTGTCCCTTAGCTGAAACTAGCTAAGTAGCCATGTTAATTCCCTTTTCTGAGTTACGAAATTCCTGCACGTAACAAAAGCCCATTGAGGAACTGTCACGTCAAAGAGTTCTAGAACAGGAAGCGACCTCGAAGATCTTCATTCCAGCTTTGCTCCAGCTTTGCGTGTCAAACGTGAAGAATCTGACGTTGGGAAAAACACCTGCCGCTGGGAACTAACCAGAGGCAGAGCGAGACTGACTCGCATTTCTCTCAGCTCTCTTCAGTGACAGACGTGTGTAATTTTTATTTTTAACAAAAACAGCAGGCACTTATATTATGGATATAATGGCTAAAATATCTGGTTATTTTAATTAAATAAACGTGCACTTTTAAATATTAAGCTATAGTTTGTTGCCGACCTGCAAGTCGCACAAACATACGCAAATCTTCCCATCTCTATTTCTTTTCTTCAAGTCTCCTCCACGAAGTGAGCGCCTGCCACCAAGTGAAAGAAATTCAGCTCTTCCAGGATCTGAGTTTAGAGGGGAAGGACAGAAGCCGTGGGAATCAGGGGAGCTGACTGGAAGGTAGGGCCCCTAGGACCCCGGTTCTCTTCATTCCCAGACCTGCCGTTTTTTGCACAACTTTTGTTTCCCCCGCCCCTACTGCGAAAGAACACTAATAAAGTCCACTCTACGCCCCTGTGTCCTGATTCGATTTCTATCAGATATGTTTAAATTCCCTACACCATTTCAACTACAATTTTCCTCTTCAGTGAAAGAAGTTTAGCTCTGCTGGGGTATACCGAGGCAGGAAGGCTAACGCACGGAGGAGAAATTACACCATGCACGCTTCTTTTAGTGCTGGGAGTAGAGTTACCAGAAAAAACAGAGAACGCCCAGTGAAATGTAAATGGATAAACAATAAGGGTGTATTTGTTAAAAAAACATTATTCATTGTTTATCCTACATGCAAATGTCCCTGGACGTCCTGTGTTGCTATTGGCTGACCCCGGCAGCCCCCATTGGGCGGTACCCAGCTGAGCTCCTCTCTCTGGAGCCCGGCTCAGCTTCCGGCAGCAGAGTTATTGCCAGGCTTGCTTTAGGAGTTGGTTTGAAGTTATTTGGATTCGATGACCTTCTCTCTTTTTCCTTTGTGCAGGAATTCACTTACCAAGACAACTAGAGGAAGTGGTAATCAGATACTGCTTTCTAGAAACTCTGTTTAATAAGCTAAGCAGTGGCCATCTCTTTTTCTCCACCTTCCTTCCGCCTTGGGGATGAGATCATTGGGATAAATCATTCTACCTCCTTATTTTAAAATTCTGTTTTCACGCCTTTTAGTGGAATATCATTCTTTAGCGTGCTATTTAGTCAAAAGTCCCATTATTTAGTTATATTAAGCACTTACTTTCTGTTTTCCTTATGGGACTTGGGAGCAGGAGGTAAAGGGCAGTCTCTCTCATGTAGCAGCTGGGATTCGGTACATTTCTGTAGAGAGAGGTGGGGCCCTTCCAGCTGTCTCCCTGGCATTCCCAGCTGGGCACCCAGTGAGGCTGGGTAGTCACAAGCCGGTGGGTCCAGCATCTGACTGCTGTGCCACCTGCTACTTGTGTGTCCAAATGCAGTGAGTGACTTAACCTCTCGGTGACTCATGTTCACATCTATAAAATGAGGTTGATGTTGTTACTATGAGGATCACACAGTCAGTACAGGCCAAGCCCTCAGAACAGCGCTCCGTAAATATCTGTTAAACAAATCAGTAGATCAGCCTTCCATCCTGGGTAGTTTCCTCTTGTCTTGTGAAGCATTCTGTTACGTGGTTGTAATTGTTCCACCTAACCTACAAGATTTCTAAAGGGATGAGTTAATAACCCTCAAGGAGTGCAGGTTTTAGAGAAAGTGGTCATTCTGTATGGGAAAATATAAGTTGTTATCATCAGGGAAGAATGCTTTAAAAAATCTGGGAATTTCTCTAAGTCACAAGAAGGATGGAGGGGAGATGGAAGTACCCTTTGTGTTCCTTGGTAACACAGGGAAACAGGCAACTCCAAAGTATGGAGACCCCAAGCTATTCTGGGCGAGCGGTCCAGGGCGGCTACTCCCAGGCAGGAGTATCCTTCTTCTCCTGCAGAGCTGATTACACCTTCCTTTCTTGCCTCCATGATGTTATCACCAAATTGGCAAAGAGAGGATTTGACAACAAGTAAATCTGAAAAGGCAACAACCACAGCACTAATATAAAAGACCGGCGTGTTGTTAAGTGCCAGTAAGTGTGGACAGATGGGAGCAGCAACTTCTCTATCAGGATAAGTGCAACGCAGATAACGGCAAAAAGTAGCAAGAACACAGAAGCACTAAACTAAGAAAGGAGCTTCACACTAATCCTTGGTGTGAAAGCCTGCTTGGAACAACATGAGGCATCACTCTCAGGCCCTTAGAAGGGTGGTCGAGTCTGAGCATGAATAGATTTTAAAAGCTCTAGGGGTGGGAGTTTCCTGGTGGCCTAGTGGTTATGATGCCAGGCTTTCGTTGCTGTGGTCTGGGTTGAATCCCTGGTCGGGGAACTGAGATCCCACATGCCGCACAACCAAAAAAAAGCTCTAGAGGTTAAGAGTAGCTTAGTTGGTATATTCTACACCCCACACTTACTTTACTTAATCCTAGCAAAAACCCTACTGCGTAGGTAGTATCTGTTTCTTAACTATAGGAAACTGAGGTCCAAGGACACTGATAGCTGGCTCAGGGTCACAGCCAGCGAGGGTGGGTCCTCTCTGTGAGCCCAGGTCTGTGCCCAGAAAGACCAGATTCTTTCTGTTATACTAAGTTGTTTCCATCTCCTAAGGCTTCTAGATGCTCAAAGAGAGTTCGAAGATCTCTGCCCTACCTTGGGGTTCTCCCTTAAAAATTTGTTTTTTAAATTGCATAATATACGTATAAAATTTTTACCATTTTAACCATTTTTTAGCTATATCTCTCTGCATTATTTTTTTTTGCATTATTTTTTTAAATTGAAGTATAGTTGATTTACAATGTTGTGTTAGTTTCAGGTGTATAGCAAAGTGATTCAGTTATACAGATCATTTTAACCATATTTAAGGACAATTCAGTGGCATTAAGTATTGGGGTGGCCAAAAAGCTCGTTCGGGTTTTCCCTTACACGCATACAGAAAACCTCGAACGAACTTTTCGGCCAACCCAGTACATTCACAGTGCTCTGCAACCATCATCATTATTCATTTCAGAACGTTTAAAAATCATCCCAAGCAGAAGAGTCTTTCTCCTTAATAGGAATTTTATGGCCACAAATAATGAACCATGTGGTCTGGTGAGAGAGTGTTTTTGTTTTCCTTTATTTTGCTGTTTTGTTTATAAAAATCCAATGAAGAAACAAAATGAAACAAAAACAAATCACACTTTAGTGATCTTTAGAATTATAGGGTTAGATATAATTTAGAATTATTACTCAATAAAAAAGTAAGATAAATTAGATTTGTGCTTTACACAGTTCTCAAACTAATTTCACCCCAAACCTGGCAGCTATCTGTTGCCATTTCTTCAGGCTGTTTGACCTGAGTGTGGCAGGATGTCTCCCAGGCAGAATAAGCCTCACGGCCCCTCTCAGTTCCACTCAAAACTTCCCTCCCCTGGAGCCTCCACTAACCAAGAGAAATGCGAATTATCGCAGGCAACACACACCAAAGGAGTCCCGTCCCAAGAGATTCCTTGTGAGATGGCAACATGAGATTCATGGGTTCCCCACTCTGTAACCCAGTTTTGGTCCAGACAGGGGCTGAAGGAAGAAGATTGGGGTGCTGTGTACATGAGGCTCAGGGCCAGAGGGTAAACAGACGTCTCACTTCACTTTGGCAAAACGGGCCCCCGTCGTGGGTGCAGAGGAAACACTAGGCACTCAGGACTGATGGTGAAGAAAGCCACTTACTGCTTGGGCCCCATCTAGACAATTCTCCCCACATCAAGAAGACTATACAAACGTCCATCCTGTTATACTTTGGGGCAAAGCTCAGAGGTGGCTGAGAGAGACCTCAGAGAGAGGCCAAGAGCTGCAGGGCAGGAAACAGAGAGCCGGTTCCCAGGCAGTAGGAAGGAAGGCAGGCTTCCGACAAAAGCTTCACCAGAGTAGTTTATGAACCACTTAAAACCTACACTTTGAGCAGCTGTGAACAGAGATGGACAATTAGGGACATAAGGAAACAATTTTTCAACGGTCGACAGTAGGACATTGTGACATAATAGAAAAAAAATATATTGGTCTATGCTCCCAGTCCCTGGCACAGAGCTCCTAAAACCCTGATAATTTCCTACATGATAAGAGCACTAGAACATCTTTTGTCCTAATGTTTGGTCTTTGACTGGGTTCCTGACACACAGCTCCTAAATCCCTTGGAATTTCCTGGGTGATAGAAGCATCGTGTGTTCTAATGAGGCAACTCTTTGTTTTTTTAATTGCAGTATAGTTGATTTACAATATTGTGCCAATATGAAGGCAACTCTTGACGGGCTCCTGTATACTGTCAAGATGGGGGCTGGTCACCAGAAAGACCAAGTCAAGATTAGAAGCTTGGAACTTTCAGCCCCACCTCCCATCCTCCTGGAAGGGGAAAGGGGCAGGAGATTGAGTTCATGATAGGTCATGCCTATGTGATGAAGCCTCCATAAAAATCCCCAAAGTATGGGGTTGGGAGAGTTTCCAGGTCAGTGAATGCATCTTACATGCCTGGAGGGTGATACACATCCAAGGGGATAGAAGCTCCTGGGCTCAGAACCCTTCCAGAGCTCGCCCTGTATACCTCTCCATCTGGCTGTTCATTTGTATCTTTCGAAATGTCCTTTATCATAGATCAGCAGTAGTAAGTAAACTGTTTTCCTGGGTTCTGTGAGCTACTGTAGCAAGTTACTGAGCCGGAGGAGAGGGTCATGGGAACCTCTGATTTGTAGCCAAGCTGGACAGAAGTTGTGGGGACCTGGAGACCTACTCCTTGCAATTAGCATCTGAGATGGGGGCAGTCTTGTGGGACTGAGCCCTTAACCTGTGGGACCTGGACTAACTCCACTGAGATTCAGAAGTTAAGTGAGGGCGTTGCTGGTGGCGCCGTGGTTAAGAATCCACCTGCCAATTCAGGGGACACGGGTTCGAGCCCTGGTCTGTGAAGATCCCACATGCTGCGGAGCAACTAAGCCCGTGCGCCTCAACTACTGAGCCTGCACTCTAGAGCCCACGAGCCACAACTACTGAGCCCTCGTGCCACAACTACTGAAGCCCAAGTGCCTAGAGCTGGTGCTCCGAAACAAAAAGAAGCCACTGTGATGAGAAGCCCCCGTTCGCCGCAACTAGAGAAAGCCCGCGTGCAGCAACGAAGACCCAATGCGGCCAGAAATAAAATAAATAAATTAAAAAAAAAAAAAAAGAAGTGAAGTGAATGGTAGGATACCCAGCTGGTGCCAAGAAAATCAGTCAGTGTGGGAAAAAACCCACGCATCTGGAGTCAGATGTATCGTGTGTGAGAGGAGAGGAAAACACAGTGCATTTTTCGTAGACAGACACAAAGAAGTATCTGAACAGAACCTTGAGACAGAAGAAAAGTTAAAAGGACAGAGGATACTTTGTTCTACTCTGTCATATAACAAAGAAGACTCTCCTGGATTAACTTTAGTGAACAGAAATTGGAAGTCGGCACAAGAACTCACTCTGGGGAATTCCCTGGCGGTCCAGCGGTTAGAGGAGTCCGTGCTCTCACTGCAGAGGGCCCGGTGTCAATCCCTGGTTGGGGAACTAAGATCCCACAAGCTGTATGGCACGGCCAAAAACGAAACAAAACAAAAAACCAAAAAACTAACCCTGTGTTCTTTACGGTGTCTTGCGTGTTTATATTAACTCTCCGGTAGGCTGTGGGTCGCGCTCACTCCTGGTGAACTCCTTCTGTTGCTTTATCAAGTGTTGATGTAAAGTCCATGCAGATATTCGATCTACGTAAGTCTTTGGATCAAATGGCTCCCTCTAACTGCAAGAGCCAAGGGAACGGTTTCCAGAGTGGGAGGTGTAAGCGGCTCGTCTTACATTCTGCTGAATCAGCAGATTTCTTTCTTTCCACGTGGACCATAGGAAATGCGTGGTTGGAAGCACGGGTAGGCTTAGGAGCGGGTCTTCAGCACGTTGGGACAAATTCGAGAGCATGCCAGGCATCGTAAAGGTTGGGAACCCTCGAGAAAAAGACCAACATGTTCAAGTGTTAATGTGAAACCGTACAAAGAGAGCTGACCCCCTGGCAGGAAGGCTGGAGCTTAAAGCCTCATTCTTCCATTTACTGAGTAGGGGACCTTGGGTGCAGTAAGCCTTCAGACCCACATTGTAATGCCGCCCCTCCTAGCTTCCTCAAGAAACAAGTGAGCCTGCACACGTTTGGAACCCGTAAAGCCCTATCGCACTGCCATGCAGTCTTAAATAGCATATGTGAAACCGTGCAGCTCGGACTGGGACTTGAACCCCAGGAGATCACACACCTGGTCTCAGGACTTAATGAAGCTCAGGTCCTTGATATCTCATTGCAGAAAGAATTCAGCAAGAGACAAAGTGATAGGTAAGGAGTGGATTTATTTAGAGAGAAACACACTCGACCGATGGAGTGTGGGTCATCTTGGAAGGAAGAGGCCCCAAAATACGACATGGTTAGTTTTTATGGGCTGGATAATTTCATAGGCTAATGAGTGGGAAGATTTTTCCAATTATTTGGGGGAAGGGGCAGGGATTTCCAGGAATTGGGCCACTGCCCCCTTTTTGACCTTTTATGGTTAGCCTCAGAACTGTCATGGCACTGGTGGGTATGTCATTTCGCTAATGTATTACAGTGAGCGTATAATGAGGCTCGAGGTCTACTGGAAGTCAACTCTTCCGCCATCTTGGACCTAGTTGGTTTTAACCAGTTTTTGTCACGTGCTATGGCTATGTCATTCTTTTAAAGGTTGTGCCCTGTCCCCTTCCTTCCTGTTTCACATGCACACGGGGCTATATTGTTTAGGGCTAGCTGGCCCCGGGGGTTGGATTTATTATAGACCCCAAGGGCAAGGACTCATGATCCGAGACAGGAGACTTATGTGTGTTATGTACGAATAAGCTGAAAGCGATCCCGTAATTGTTCCCCCCGCCAAAGACAAGCGCTCTGAGAGAATTCTGTAAAGCAAACTTCAAGCCTGTCGTCTCTATAAAACTCTTATTTGGGTAAACAGAGAGGCTTACAAAGGATTTCACAATAAAGTCAGCGCCAGTATCCAGAAAGATCTTTGTTGTCTATGTAAACTGCTCTAAGTAATAGGCTGCCCTCACAGCATCACAGAACTGGCTGCCCTCTGGGCGGTCTAGGGTCCTTTCTTTGCAGAATATGACATTGTCAGGGCATCCAGAAGTGAACAGTTTCTGAGCTTCCGACTCACACTAATTGAAGTCACAAGAGAGAGGTGTCTATAATAGAATACCAATTAAGATGAAATGATTAATTAAAACGGGATATCAATTAACTGATAGAAATATCAGTGGGGCAGATACTCCTGTCTGCTGATCGGCACATTCATTCCCTAAAGGCAAATCCATGAAGAAACCTGGTTAAAATGCTCAGCTTCCCGGCTGAACTCAGGTCAGGATGAAGGAGGGTAGGAAGAGACTTGTGTCATTGAGCTCTGCCAGCCTGGGGCTTCCACCTTCAGCTGGGGGTGACCCCATCACACCTACCACCGGACGCCCACTCCCTCCCCCCTGCCCTCCCGCCCTCCCTGGGAGGTTGCTAAATGAGTACGCTAGGTCAGAGCCAGAATGTTTTTCAAAAGGAAACAGAAGATTAAAAAGCCAGAACACATTTATCTAGCAAGATTTGTTTCACAAAACTTTTGTTTTAGATACTAGCTAGCTAGCTGGCTAGATAGTAGATAGAGATAGAATGTGATTACTGGTTCCTATGTGAAAATAATATGTTTCTTGCAGTGATTACTTTCTAAAACAAATGTATAAATGTTGCTTCTGTCACAACGCTGATAACTTTTATTTAATAAACATTGATTGAGTGCTTACTGTGTACCAACAACTCTTCTCGTAGGGATTACAGTGAGAGGAAGGAATCTGGGAGAGATTAACGCAGGTAATAAGCAAAGAACAATACCCTTTTTCTGGTCCCAGTACATCTGATGACACAGTCACACTTCACACAGATATAGCTTTAGATGGGCTCATCTGGTCCCACTGCCCTGGGATGATGCCAAGCCTTGGAGCTGGCCTGTTGCTGACATGTGGTCTCTTAGATGTATCCTTTGCCCTGACGCCTGCTTTCAGCCACTGCCTGTCCAGTTTTCCCCTACTGTCTCTTTCAGCTCCTCATGGTGTATGTTACCCAAACACATTCTTCAAATAGCCCTGGGGGATTTTTATTCTCTAGTGAAGTATCTAAAGACAGCTAGGCAAAATATCACATAAGTGTACAGTCCAAGGGCCTGAATGAAGGAGACTACTGAATATGATAGCTGGAAGAGATCCTGGAAGTTATCTTTTTGAACTCCCTTATTTTTAGGTGAAGAAACTGAGATCTAAGAAAGCTGTGACTTGTTCAAGGTCAAAGTCATTCAGTAACAGATCTGGCACTAAAAATCTGGGTCTTCAGATGGTCTGTCCAGTACTCTGTCACTCTGCCATGCAGCCTGTCTGTTATGGACAGAATGCTTGTCCCCCTTCCCCACCAAGTTCATACTTGGAGGCCCTAATGCCTAATGTGATGGCATTTGGAGGTGGGGCCTTTGGGAGATTATTAGAGTTAGATGATGTCATGAAGGTGGGGCCCTCATGATGGGATTAGTGGCCTTATAAGAAGAAAAACTGATCTTTCTTTCTCCATATGCATGCACTGAAGAAAGGCCATGTGAGGATGCAGCAAGAAGGTGGTTGCCTGCAAGCCTGGAAGAAAGCTCTCACCAGGAACTGAATAAGCCAGCACTTTAACCCTGACTTCCAGCCTCCAAAACTATGAGAAATTAAACTTCTGTTGTTTAAATACACCCATCTATGGTATTTTGTTATGGCAGCCTGAGCAGACTAAGACACTGCCCAAAACAAAATCTGACTGAAGAAAATGCTTCTTTTCTGGTTGTTACACACCATCATTTTGTTATTACATGGTTCCAGGAGATAACAGACGTGGGGAAATTAATGAAGACATTTTCATGATGAAACACTGAAGGAGTTCTATTATTCGTTTGGAGAACACTTTTTAAAAAAATAAAGTTATTTATTTATTTTTTATTATTTATTTTTTGGTTGCATTGGGTCGTTGTTGTCGCGCGTGGCTTTCTCTAATTGCGAAGAGCGGAGGCTACTCTTCGTTGCGGTGTGTGGGCTCCTCATTGTGGTGTCTTCTCTTGTTGCGGAGCTTGGGCTCTAGGCGTGTGGGTTTCAGTAGCTGTGGCTCATGGGCTCTAGAGCACAGGCTCAGTAGTTGTGGCGCACGGGCTTAGTTGCTCTGCAGCATGTGGGATCTTCCTGGACCAGGGATCAAACCTGTGTCCCCTGCATTGGCAGGTGGATTCTTAACCACTATGCCACCAGGGAAAGCCCCATTTGGAGAACATTTTTAAAGCATCGTTTCATGCATAGTCTTAATCAAGTCTTCAATCTAATCCAATCTCCTTCTTTCTTTCTTTCCTTATTTCATTCATTCATTCAACCAACAATGAGCCCTATTCTGAACCAGGCAGCATTCTAAGTGCTGGTGATATATCAGTGATTATTAGACACTAAGCCCCTGCCCTCATGGAGCTTCATTACAACAGGGGTGGGGGTATGGGTGGTAGGCACCAAGATGCCCCCCTCAGATCCCCTACCCCCCAAACTCTGTCTCAGGGTCTGCCTCCAGGAAACCCAACTTGTCACAAGGACTATTTTATATAAGACTGTCAGTGAAGCGTTTTCGAAAACTAAGGTGATGTTTGAGTATCTGAGTAAAGACCTGGAGAATGTCAGGGAGAAAGTTCCAGAGATTCAGGGCAGAGGGAATGAAACAGAGCAGGACCCTGCAGCGCCCTCCCCACCCTGTTTCTTGTTTGTAGGAAAAGGCTTTAGTCTCCTAGGCCTTCCCTGAGTTTCAAAGAGCAGATTCAAGCAGTTACTAATTAGGGAAGTTAGGGAATGCAGAAACAAAGGAAAAGCAGTCAAGAAACAATGGTTCAATGATAAAACGTAGTTCTGCCTCAAGGGATAACTATCTGATACATATCTTTGAGTTGTTCTGCAGGAACTAAGGCCCCCACCCATGTAGAGGATGGTGACTACGTGCTGACATCCCGGACTGGTCATAACCAGAAGGCTGATGGTTGAGATTCCTGCAGCACTACCCTGTTACCTCACTACTAACCAATCAGAAGAAGGTCATGCACCCTGCAGCCCTTATCCCAAATGTTGTCTTTAAAAACTCTTCCCTGAAAACCATCAGGCAGTTTGGGTCTTTTGAGCACACGCCACCTGTTCTCCTTGCTTGGCCCTGCAGTAACCCTTTCTCTGCTCTAAACTCTGACGTTTAGGTTTGTTTGGTCACTGTGGGTCAGGCACATGGACTTGGGTTCAAAAACACGAAGGCAAAGGCCCTGAGGCAGGGGTGTGTCTAGCAGGTTTCAGGAACAGCAAAGGGGCCAAAAGAGTAAATGGAGCAAATGGAAGAGAAGGGAGGCAGGAAATTAGATGAGGGAATTATACTGTCCTGTTGTGTAGGCATATTTCACAAACAAGGAGCTGGGTTGATTACTGTGGAGAAGAGACTCTGGTTAGAAGTTGTGAGGTAAGAGATCTACAAAGGGAAAGGACATAGATCAAATGAATAAGAAAAAAACCAAATCTAAACACATTGCCCCACATTTTGTTGAAGGAATCTCCCAGTCCAGGGCATTTAATAAAGGGTATTTCTATGGAAACAGAAAGAAAAACAAAAGATTAATGGTGGGAGCAGGCTATAATCCCAGTTTTTGAGTCCAAGGTGTGGCCAGTCAAGATTTCTAAACATTGTGAAACCATGTAACTCAGATTGGGACTTGAACCCACGGTCTTTCTTTTTTTTTTTTTTTGCGGTACGCGGACCTCTCACTGTTGTGGCCATTCCCGCTGCGGAGCACAGGCTCATGGACGCGCAGGCTCAGCGGCCATGGCTCACGGGCCCAGCTGCTCCGCGGCATGTGGGATCTTCCCGGACCGGGGCACGAACCTGTGTCCCCTGCATCGGCAGGCGGACTCTCAACCACTGCGCCACCAGGGAAGCCCGAACCCACGGTCTTTTAACTGAGATCACACCTGGTCTCAGGACTTAATGAAGCTCAGATTCTTGATGTCTCATTGCAGAAAGAATTCAGTGAGAGACAAAGTGACAGTAAGAAGTGGATTTATTTAGAGAGAAACACACTCCACAGACAGAGTGTGGGCCAGCTCAGAAGGCAAGAGTGGCCTATGGGGTTGTCAGTTTTTATAGGGGTGGGTAATTTCATAGGCTAATGAGTGAGAGGAATATTCCAGCTGTTTTGGGGAAGGGGTGGGGATTTCCAGGAATTGGGCCACCACCCACTTCTTGACCTTTTATGGTCAGCCTTGGAACTGTCATGGTAACTGTAGATGTGTCGTATAGCATGTGCTAATGTATTACAGTGAGCATATAATGAGGCTCAAGGTCTACTGGAAGTCGAATCTTCCGCCATCTTGGACTTAGTTGGTTCTAACCAGTTTATGTCATTCTTTTAAAGGTTGTGCCCTGCCCCTTTCCTGCTGTTTCAGTTGGACTCAGAACACCTTTAGATGGTGGGGTCAGGATGGCAGTGACAACCTGGCAGATTTCTTCGTTTGCAGTTTGGATGTTTTTTTGGTGATGGCATGGACATCAGTCATAATCATTTCCCAGAGCAGAAGTTGGAAGACACAGCCCAGACTGTTGTGGTGATGATTTCTTGAGGTTTATATCAAGTCATCAAGCTTCAGCATGCAGGGCTTCAGAAAGAGGGCAACTTCAAGGCAACCTAGTGCACCAATAAGGACCTGGGTGGTCGAGGTTTAGTTTCTGGTGACACCAAGTCAGAAGGGTGGGAGAAAATTGGAAATTAACTTGGTGTGTTATAGCCTGATATTGAGGGAAACTCAAAGAACTGAGAATTTGGTAAGGAATGACAAAACGTGCACAACGGCAGGATTCAGTCCAGTTCACAGGTCGATAATTAAGCCTCAAAGGCAATGAACAGGACTAGAATTTGATCAGTCACAAGGATGGGTTACAGATTTTCACTGACAAATGAAATTTATCTCTGTAGTCACCCCCCCCACACACTTTTGGTCAAAGATAATCAAAGTAAGATTATTTTTGTTTGCAAAATAAGTCATCTCATTAAATTTGGTCTTATTATTTACATAAGTGCAGCAAGAATGGTAATTGACCACATAGGCCCGTGAAAGGGAATGCTGCCTGCCATTCCAGTGAACAGTGACCGCTGTCCACCATCAAGGCATCAGCCACCGCAGCCATCCCTCCCCTGTCCCCCACCATGGTGTGCCCTGAGGGGAATTCAGGATGGAGAAAAACAGGATACTGGCCCTAGATAGTTAAGATGCATATCAAAGGAGTAATTTCAGTAAGCCCATACTCTTGAATCTTCTCATAGGTAGAAGAGCACTAAAATCATTAACTTGAGATATCTGTTTTTTGTGATTAGCAGTCATCTTTTGATGTTCCACTACATGGTTTCTTTGTTTTTGTCTCTCAGCAAAAGCTCCTATATATCCTGGCTCCTCCCTCACCTCTTTGGAACAGATCCTTAGAGCTCTCTGAGAGGCTGTCTCCCGGGCTGTTGTCCTCGTTCAGTAAGGTCCCCAAGGAAAACATAACTCACAACTTTTGGGTTGTGTGTTCTTCTTCAGTTGACAGGTCTTTTAAAGTTTGCTTTGCTGGAACTTTTCATGAGGAATCTCAGATTGGGCTTTTAAGTGCCTCTCAATGACAGGAAGCTAAGAACTTGCCACAACACTTCACCTGCAGTAACTATAGATCTGGGTGAATTCTTTTTTTTTCAAGTTTCCCAGAGTATCCTAAGGTTCCTGCACCAGCCAGGAAGTGACCTTCCTCACTCATCTGTAAGCCTGGGAACTCCATAAACCAGGCTGGTGTTTCCAAGAGAGATTTGTAAGCACTGACTCCATAAACTCATCTTAGTTCCTTAAAAATGTCTTTCATGTCTGATTCTACGTACATCATTCTTAAATATGACATTCCAGTCAAAGCCTTGGCTATATAACTGATGTTTCCAATTATGTCCTGTTACAGGGAGAAAGATTCTTATTACACTCGTGTAAGTAATTATATTTCTATGAAAATAGGAATACTCAATTACAGTTTCTGAATTCTGGAGGGAATCAGGCAGAGAGAAAGATAAATGTTACATTTCTGTTTACAAAAGTATAATCTGGGCTTCCCTGGTGGCGCAGTGGTTGAGAGTCCACCTGCCGATGCAGGGGACACGGGTTCGTGCCTCGGTCCGGGAGGATCCCACATGCCGTGGAGCGGCTGGGCCCGTGAGCCATGGCCGTTGAGCCTGCGCGTCCGAAGCCTCTGCTCCGCAACGGGAGAGGCCACAACTGTGAGAGGCCCGCGTACCGCAAAAAACAAAACAAAAGTATAATCTGTTAAATTGTCATGCGTTATAGATAACTTAAGAGAAAGGAGTTCCTTGAATCCAGGGTACACAACATTAAACAAACAGCAGTGTTACAAACAAAAGCCATGATTCTCCTTCATCAGTTCATTTAGTTCCATGTAATTATTTCTTGTTCTGCTTGATCTTGGTTGGTGGTTTTATGAACTCATCAGCTTCTCCACTACAGTTCTGGCAATCTTTACTCAGTTCCAGGGTATTATCTCAAAGTTATTTAAGCAATGTTATCAGGAGCCTGTACCCCAGAGCATCTTATGTACTCCTCTTCATAGATCTCCAAGACAGGCCCTGTCGGGGAGCAGAATTTGCCACCCCAAAATATGTCTCTTTGGCCTATTAAGCTGGTTATTTTCTCAGAAACAGCAGGTGTGGGGAAAACTCTGAAAACCAAGTAGGAGTTACCCTTTTGCAAGAAACATTGACATTTGTAAGGGAAATCTCCCTTTGTAAGGGTGTCTCCCTCACTGTACCAAGAAGAGGAAGATGCCCAAATCTCTAGAAACTTACCAATGGAAAAGGCAAAGACTTAAATCTGCATCACCACCTTACCCTTGTTTACTGTGCTTTTCCCGGTAGCCTCCCATAACTGACTCTCCATCCTCAACATCCTCTTCTGTCTTTAGCTGAGGATGGTACTTAAGGGGAGGGTTTCAGCCATTTTGGTGAGTCACTCAGTTTTTCTGGGTCTCTCCCATGTACAAATGTTATTAAACTTTTGTTTGATTTTCTCCCGTTGATCTATCTCACATCAATTTAATTCTCGGCCAGCCAGAAGAACCTAGAAGCATAGATGAAAATTTCCTCTGTGATACCCCTGTTGTTGAAGAAAAGCACCTTGGCTGATAGCTGATTGGAAGAGCTTTCAGGAAGCATGAGAGTAAAACAATGATTGTTTGCAAATGACAAAAAACTTAAAATGGCCATGGGTAAAGATCTGATGAGACTTCACTATAAAAATAATGCATTTTCACAAGGAAATTTCGTTGTGTTTGTGACATACATCATTAAAAAAAATAACCGGAATTATGGCTGATAACATTATACTGTGGTGGTTGTCTGCTACCAGTGAAGGCAGTAACAGGACACGTCATGGACACTGACAAATTTCTAGGAATTTCATACAATTCCTGAAATATTTATATTAATAACATTTACCCATACAAATGTAACCTAGGGAAGTTTAAGCATCTCTCCATATTTGACAAAGCTTTTCATACAATTCAACATATCAAATAAACCTAATTATTTTTAACATTTCTCTTTTTACAAGGTGAAAGAGCAAACCCTTTGGAATTTTCCAGGGGAGCCTCTGGGAAATCTCAAAGTCAGTTTAAGAACAAGATTTCATTTAGGATTTGATTTTTCAAAAGGCAAAAATATTTAAGGTTGTCTGAAATGTCAAAAGGTTTGAACAGTTGATTAAATATGTTCAGAGATCACTGTGAAACAATACTTAGTTATGTATTTAACCAAAGTGACAATCAAAAACTTCAAAAGTCAGTGTAGGAGGTAAGGCAACTACAAGACAAACAGCTGTTTTGAAAGTGAAAAGACTTCCTTTTCTCAAATAATCAAGGGCATGATAAAGACAACAGAGGAAATTATTCTAAGACACAGAATCTTTGTTTCCTAGGCAGATTACTTAAAAGGTTAAAACAAAAAACTCTTATAATCTCCTATTAAGAGCAGACCAGTAGTCCATAAAAACGTGGTCATTTTAACAGAAAGAGAAAATTAAACTCTAGTTTTACATTTAGGTATATTAACACTAAAACTTTTTTTTTTTTTTGCAGTACGCGGGCCTCTCACTGCTGTGGCCTCTCCCGTTGCGGAGCACAGGCTCCAGACGCACAGGCTCAGCAGCCATGGCTCACGGGCCCAGCCACTCCGTTGCATGTGGGATCTTCCCGGACCGGGGCACGAACCCGTGTCCCCTGCATTGGCAGGCGGACTTTTAACCACTGCACCACCAGGGAAGCCCTAAAACTCATTTTTGAAAACCTTGTATGTAAACCCATCCATCCTTAGACAGCTTTGACCATGCAACATAAAATTCCTTTTCCACAAACACTACCAACTTTCCATATCTATTCAAGTTTTGCCCTACTCGTTCTCCGTCTGGCACAGCCAGTCATTTTAAGACAAAATCGCTCTCCTTTTTTTTTCTTAACAAAAACACATCCTGTACTCCTTGCATACTTTTCATACGAAATTGTTTCCCTTCACTCTTATTATTTCTAGTAGTTTCGTTTACATATATTGATTACAATTAAGTTTTGTCATTAGTAACTTTTACAGAAAACTAAGTAGAAAATTCTGAACTTAATTCAGAAAGCCAACATTCTGTAGCAGAATAGCAAAATTTAGGAATATACCAACTCACAATTTTTATATGCTTCCTCATAATACAATTCTTCACTGTGGCAAAAAGAACATGTTTATTAATAGACCCGAATACCGTTTGTCTCTGCAAAAATAAGAAGCCAAAAGTATATACACTTTAACTTACGTTTAATAATGAATATTTCAGGAATTTCTTGCATAGAAACGGTCTAGATTTTTAATGAATATCTATTGCTTAACTTAGTCTAATGCTAAGGTTGCAAGTCACCAGAAAGATTTTGGAAATTATTTTAAGGCAGACATATTACAAAACATAATTATTGCTGAAAAGTCCATTTATAAAACTGTTATCCCAATTATATGCATTTAATATCTGTGTTCTTAACCATCATGCTTGGAGTATTTACAAAAATTTCGTAAGACCTTAAACAAAGTCAGCCATCATCTCAAGTTATTTTCCTGTTAACTAATCTTATTACACGTGCATGCTAGGCAAGTATTCAGAAGAAAAAGAAAATCACAAAAGCAAAAAACCCAAAAAATGTAAATACGTTTTTTTTTCATTTTTATTGCACCTTTACTTGTACTTTATTCTTTAAGTTGAATTTATGTTTTTTTATAATTTTCAACATCTAGCAGATATAGTATAAATTTACTTGACAAGAAAACCCAAGTAGAATAAAATGAACGATTAATGCTGATAACTCAGAAGACATACCTATTTTTTTTTTTTTTTTTTTCTTTTTTGGGGCCCCTCCTTTTTTTTGGCCTCCCCCGTTGCGGAGCACAGGCTCCAGACGCGCAGGCTCAGCGGCCATGGCTCACGGGCCCAGCCGCTCCGCGGCATGTGGGATCTTCCCAGACCGGGGCACGAACCCATGTCCTCTGCATCGGCAGGCGGACTCTCAGCCACTGCGCCACCAGGGAAGCCCAACATACCTATTTTTAATAAACCAACAATACCAAAACAGTCTTATTTACCAGAGATTCACCCAAATTATTTGAACTTGAAAAACATATGGGTTAGTTCCAACACTTCTGGGACCATTAGGAATATTTGAACTTATATAACTGCTTATTACCTCTCTATAAGTTAATTAGAATTAAGCTCCTTTAAGGGATTTTACAAATGAATTTGGCAATGCCATCCACCGATAGGAAAATATCACCTAGACATAAATACACACATAAACATACAGGCAGATGCAAATAGAGATCTTATGTCTTTTATTCTAAAATTTTACCATGAGTCAGGCATAAACACAGTAACACAAAGTTCATTTGTTTTTACATAAAGTTTACATCTTATCTTTGCTTCACTTTATATTTTATCCAAATTGTGTTTCTGGCAAATGGGACAAGTTGAGGTTATCTGTTCAATATGAGGGTTAAAACTTCCCGCCAATACTTATGGGAGAGACTTTTAAGATTTTCTTTTGCCCTGACATATAATCTTATGGAGGCTGTGGACTAAGTTTTATTTTAGGCAAGGGACTAAGGAGCTATCTGGATAAAGTCTCCAGTCTGTTTCCAATCACCTTTATACCTTCAGGTGGTTCCTTCTGGGGATCCCCGAGTCCATCAAGAGTCCCTAATGGGGGCAGGGGGCCTAAAGCTCGAGTGACCATCGGGAGATGAGAGGCTGGAGAGGGAGGGAAAGGTCTGGCAGTGATGGGCAGGGGAATGGAGGAGGTAGGAGTCTGAAGGGGGACATAGCAAAGGAGCTTGAAGGGAACCTTGAAAGTGGTAAAAAGATGGAGGAGGAACGGAGAGGTCTTAGAGGAGCCAATTTGGGGAGGTGTAAGTTTCCCAAAGGGGCCATCGAAGTTCCAAACTATCCTTTGCAAAATCATACCAATAAGAAGCCAATAAGTTAGGGCCGTACTGGTGAAGCATGTGGTCAGCAGAAGGGGTGAGGGTTTCAGTCGACTGAGAAGTGACAGTGACAGGCAAGTAGTGAGAACAGAAGGGTCTCCAAAAAAGTCAGGAAGAACTTCCAGTCCAAGAAGTACATTCCAAACAAATAAGCCTGGGAGCCTAACTCAACTTCAAAGAGTATACTTATTCCAATAAGCTTTTTTTAATGGCTTAAGTGTGGGTGCAAGAGGCACCCCCAAAGAGGGTGCAGAAGATGCAGCCTCCATATCCAAAGAGAGCCAAGGAGAAAGAAATCAAAGACCCCCACTGCTTCAGGCAGTAAGAGTGCTCTTTAGGTATTCATGTCTCCAATCTCCTATAAAAGGGACACACCTCTGATCACAGACCTACTCATCCATGGTACTGGGCAGGTGATACCAAGACGGGAATCTTAGCACTACACAGGCAATGGGAAAAGAGACGACAAGGGTCTTTACAGGCTGTGATCCTTTAGGATTCAGACTTAGACAAACCTCCTGAGAGCAGGCAACAATTGGTAGAGACTGTTGCTTGTGTATCTCAAGTCTCAGCCCCTAAACTGATGACTGGTTGCCTCTAAGGACAGACCCAACAAGCTGCACACACACCCTTCCCTGCTCCCGGCAGGTAGATGCTCTCTGGATCCAAGCCAGGCTCTCAGGATGTAAAGTTAAGTCAGAAGGAGAACCCCACCCAGTTCACTGGTGATCCACATCACAGTTTGTCTAAGTGGACACCAGTCTGGTAAAAACTATAAATTCACTTTTCTGTGAGGCCAGCTCAAACAACAGGCTTCTAGGACCTATGCTTGTGTTCCACCCTCTGATTCTTCTCCTTATGAGAAACAAAAACACAAAAGACAGAGATAGGTGGACAGGACACAATGGCTATTTATAACAAAAGTCATAATACCCAAAGATCTAGTTCTAATCAAAAAGTTTTCTCCTGTAGAAAACTCTAATTCAAAAAGATACATGCACCCCAATGTTCACAGCAACACTATTTACAATAGCCAAGATATGGAAGCAACTTAAATGTCCATCTACAGATGAATGGATAAAGATGTGGTACACTGGCACAAATACAGAAATATAGATCAATGGAACAGGATAGAAAGCCCAGAGATAAACCCACGCACCTATGGTCACCTTATCTTTGATAAATGAGGTGGGAATATACAGTGGAGAAAAGACAGCCTCTTCAATAAGTGGTGCTGGGAAAACTGGACAGCTACACATAAAAGAATGAAATTAGAACACTTCCTAACACCACACACAAAAATAAACTCAAAATGGATTAAAGACCTAAATGTAAGGCCAGACACTATAAAACTCTTAGAGGAAAACACAGGAAGAACCCTCTTTGACATAAATCACAGCAAGATCCTTTTTGACCCACCTCCTAGAGAAATGGAAATAAAAACAAAAATAAACAAATGGGACCTAATGAAACTTAAAAGCTTTTGCAGAGCAAAGGAAACCGTAAACAAGACAAAAAGACAACCCTCAGAATGGGAGAAAATATTTGCAAACGGATCCACGGACAAAGGATTAATCTCCAAAATATACAAGCAGCTCATGCAGCTCAATATCAAAAAAAAAAAAAACCAACCCAATCCAAAAATGGGCAGAAGACCTAAATAGATATTTCTCCAAAGAGGATATACACACTGCCAACAAACACGTGAAAGGATGCACTAATCATTAGAGAAATGCAAATCAAAACTACTATCACCTCACACCAGTCAGAATGGTCATCATCAAAAAATCTACAAAAAATAAATGCAGGAGAGGGTGTGGAGAAAAGGGAACCCTCTTGCACTGTTGGTGGGAATGTAGATTGATACAGCCACTATGGAGAACAGCATGAAGGTGCCTTAAAAAACTAAAAACAGAACTACCATATGACCCAGCAATCCCACTACTGGGCATATACCCTGAGAAAGCCATAATTCAAAAAGAGTCATGTACCACAATGTTCATTGCAGCTCTATTTACAATAGCCAGGACATGGAAGCCACCTAAGTATCCAGTGACAGATGAATGGATAAAGAAGATGTGGCACATATATACAAAGGAATATTACTCAGCCATAAAAAGAAATGAAATTGAGTCATTTGTAGTGAGGTGGATGGACCTAGAGACTGTCATACAGAGTGAAGTAAGTCAGAAAGAGAGAAACAAATACCATATGCTAACACATATATATGGAATCTAAAAAACATGGTTCTGAAGAACCTAGGGGCAGGACAGGAATAAAGACGCAGATGTAGAGAACGGACTTGAGGACACAGGGAGGGGGAAGGGTAAGCTGGGACAAAGTGAGAGAGTGGCATGGACATATATACACTACCAAATGTAAAATAGATAGCTAGTGGGAAGCAGCTGCATAGCACAGGGAGATCAGCTCGGTGCTTTGTGTCCACCTAGAGGGGTGGGATAGGGAGGGTGGGAGGGAGATGCAAGAGGGAGGAGATGTGGGGATATATGTATATGGATAGCTGATTCACTTTGTCATATAGCAGAAACTAACACACCATTGTAAAGCAATTATACTCCAATAAAGCTGTTTAAAAAATAAATAAATAAATAAAATAAAGAATAGCTGTCAGTCACCCATGTTAAAAAAAAAAGATGTGGTACATATGCACAATGGTATATTACTCAGCCATAAAAAAATTAATGCTATTTGCAGCAACATGGATGGACCTAGGTCATACTAAGTGAAGTAAGTCAAACAGAGAAAGGCAAATATCATACAATATCATTTATATGTGGAATTTAAAAAAATGATACAAATGAACTTATTTACAAAACAGAAACAGACTCACAAATATAGAAAATAAACTTATGGCCATCAAAGGGGAAAGTGGGGGGAGGGATAAATTAGGAGTTTGAGATTAGCAGATATATTCTGTTTATATATAAAACAGAAAAACAATAAGGTCCTACTGTATAGCATGGGGAACTATATTCAATATCTTATAATAAACTAGAAGGGGAATGAATCTGGAAAAGAATACACACACACACACACACACACACACACACACACACACATATATATGTAACTGAATCACTTTGCTGTATAGCAAAAACTAACGCAACATTGTAAATCAACTATATTTCAATTTTTTAAAAAAACAAAAAAAAGAGTTTTCTCCTGTAAATCTAAAGTTTGGAAAATCCCTTTTAGAAAAGACACGGAAAGTCTCTTAACACCCTCACTCAACTGGACCCTGAACAGAGATACAGGAATTTGAGTGGTGAGTTTATCTTTGCTGGCTTGATTAGATGTCCTGGGATCTCAGCTACCATTTCCAGAGCAGGAGCCCCAACCATCCCAACCTCATGCCCAAAACTTTCAGAAGGAAAAATTTTCCTCTACCACTTAAGTTCAAATGGTCATGGGGCCTGAGAATTAATTGATGATAGACAGATTAACAAGAGAGATGGCAAGTGCACATGGGAATATTCATAATGAGTAACTCAGTGAATAGCCAGAGGTAAAGGTTTATACACCAACTTAACAAAAAAAGAGATGAGGGGTTGGGCTTCAATGGGAAATTACAGAAGGTTCTGTTAGACTTTCTGATGCTAATGGTAGCTGAATTTGCACTTCCTGGTGCTAAAGATCAGTCTTCTCCCAAACTGGAAATTCCATCAGAGGGAGGGGTCAATGGCAGCTGTATTTTCAAGAGATTCTGCTTCAGTTCAGATAGTGTTTTTCTGGGGTTGCTGATTGTTCAGATGTTTTAAGTTTAAAGCAATTTTCAAATCACTTTGGTAGGGTGCTGATCTCTTCACTGGCAAGCTATGTGAGTTGGGTGGGACTGTTCTCTAGCCAGGAGCAAGAGTCATTGGACGTAGAAGGCTTGCTCTGAGAGAAAAGGATCCCATAGAGTTGACAGCCCAACCACATGATTTCCAGGGAACTTGACTAGCACAAAGCATGTCAGTTGAATTACCTTGGAAGTTATATATCAATAGTCACAAACACAGAATTCAAATGGATATCACTTTCATAGCCCACAAGAGTTAAGAGAGTATAAGAATAAGAAAGAATGTAAGAATCAAAGCAAATTCAAAATTCTTTTGAGAGTCAGTGAAAATACTATTATAGGGACTTGCCCGCTGGTGCAGTGGTTAAGAATCCGCCTGCCAATGCAGGGGACACAGGTTCGATCCCTGGTCCGGGAAGATCCCACATGCTGCAGAGCAACTAAGCCCATCAGCCAGAACTACTTAACCTGCGTGCCACAACTACTGAAGCCCGCACGCCCAGAGCCTGTGCTCCGCAACAAGAGAAGCCACTGCAATAAGAAGCCTGTGCACCGTAACAAAGAGTAGCTCCTGCTCGCTGCAACTAGAGAAAGCCCACGCACAGCAACGAAGACCCAACACAGCCAAAAAAATAAATAAATTTATTTTTTGAAAAAAGAAAATACTATTATATATATTTAAGAGCCAAAGAAATGCAAAATCAAATCAAGTGATATGGAACCGGCAGATTCCTCCAAGGCAAGAATCAGAGGAGTCTTGGTCTTGGGCTATTTGACCCATTTGGCTAATGCTTTCTTGCAGTTAAGGAGTTATTGGCATAGCAACTGCAAATAGAATTCAGTTCCTCACAAATAAGAATTCAGTTAGCATCCTGGTTGAAATATTTGGTGATTATACAACTTCAAGCCATAACTACATGGGAAAATTGTAGCTTGGGTGGGAAGTGCCTTGTAACCCCAAGAAGATTTGAGGAAACAAAACTCATGGTATTTGTATTTTTGCCTTAAGGAATTTGTACATGTTTGGTGTTTTATATACTTGTCATGTTATAAGATGACTGAAGTATTATAATAATCGCCTTGTAAATCCAATTTAAGATGTGCAAATACATAATTGATTCAGACACATAAGTTTAGATTCAGAGCTGATTTAAGAGAACTTCACATTCAACAAATTAAAAGTTTAATTTAACATATCATATTTATAAGAATTATATAGTGGGCTCACTCCCTCTTGTGAGAACACTAGAATCACAAGTAGCTGCTGGACAATCATTGACAGAAAGACACTGGAATTCACCAAAAAAGATACCCTACATCTAAAGAGAAAGCAGAAGCCACAATGAGACGGCAGGAGGGGCGTAATCACAGCAAAATCTAATCCCATAACTGCTGGGTGGGTGACTCACAGACTAGAGAACACTTATACCACAGAAGTCCAAGCACTGGAGTGAAGGTTCTGAGCCCCACGTCAGGCTTCCCAACCTGGGGGTCTGGCAATGGGAGGAGGAATTCCTAGAGAATCAGACTTTGAAAGCTAGTGGGATTTGACTGCAGGACTTCGACAGGACTGGGGGAAACAGAGACTCCACTCTTGGAGGGAACACACAAAGTAGTGTGTACATTGGGACCCAGGGAAAGGAACAGTGACCCCAGGGGAGACTGAACCAGACCTACCTGCTAGTGTTGGAGGGTCTCCTGCAGAGGCGGGGGGTGGCTGTGGCTCACTGTGGGGACACGTACACTGGCAGCAGAAGTTCTGGGAAGTACTCCTTGGCGTGAGCCCTCCCAGAGTCTGCCTTTAGCCCCACCAAAGAGCCCAGGTGGGCTCCAGTGTTGGGTTACCTCAGGCCAAACAACCAACAGGGAGGGAACCTAGCCCCACCCAACAGCAGTCGAGCAGATTAAAGTTTTACTGAGCTCTGCTCACCAGAGAAAGAGTCAGCTCTATCCACCACCAATCCCTCCCAACAAGAAACCTGCACAAGCCTCTGAGATAGCCTCATCTACCAGAGGGCAGACAGCAGAAGCAAGAAGAACTACAATCCTGCAGCCTGTGGAACAAAAACCACATTCACAGAAAGAGAGACAAGATGAAAAGGCAGAGGGCTAAGCACCAGAGGAAGGAACAAGATAAAACCCCAGAAAAACCACTAAATGAAGTGGAGACAGGCAACCTTCCAGAAAAAGAATTCAGAATAATGATAGTGAAGATGATCCAGGACCTCGGAAGAAGAATGGAGGCAAAGATTGAGAAGATGCAAGAAATGTTTAACAAAGATCTAGAAGAATTAAAGAACAAACAGAGATGAACAATACAATAATTGAAATGAAAACTACACTAGAAGGAACCAATAGCAGAATAACTGAGACAGAAGAACGGATAAGTGACCTGGAAGACAGAATGGTTGAATTCACTGCTGTGGAACAGAATAAAGAAAAAAGAATGAAAAGAAATGAAGACAGCCTAAGAGACCTCTGGGACAACATTAAATGCAACAACATTTGCATTATAGGGGTCCAAGAAGGAGAAGAGAGAGAGAAAGGACCGGAGAAGATACTTGAAGAGACTATAGTCGAAAAATTCCCTAACATGGAAAAGGAAATAGCCACCCAAGTCCAGCAAGCGCAGAGAGTCCCATATAGGATAAACCCAAGGAGAAACACACTGAGACACATAGTAATCAAACTGGAAAAAATTAAAGACAAAGAAAAATTATTGAAAGCAGCAAGGGAAAAACGACAAATAACATACAAGGGAACTCCCATAAGGTTAACAGTTGATTTTTCAGCAGAAACTCTACAAGCCAGAAGGCAGTGATATGATATACTTAAAGTGATGAAAGGGAAGAACCTACAACCAAGATTACTCTACCCAGCAAGGATCTCATTCAGATTCGATGGAGAAATAAAAAGCTTTACAGACAAGCAAAGGCTAAGAGAATTCAGTACCACCAAACCAGCTTTACAATAAATGCTAAAGGAACTTCTCTAAGTGGGAAACACAAGAGAAGAAAAGGACCTACAAAAACAAACCCAAAACAATTTTAAAAATGGTCATAGGAACATACATATCAATAATTACCTTAAACGTGAATGGATTAAATGCTCCAACCAAAAGACACAGGCTTGCTGAATGGATACAAAAACAAGACCCATCTATATGCTGTCTACAAGAGACCCACTTCAGACCTAGGGACACATACAGACTGAAAGTGAGGGGATATAAAAAGATATTCCATGAAAATGGAAATCAAAAGAAAGCTGGGGGCTTCCCTGGTGGCGCAGTGGTTGAGAGTCTGCCTGCTGATGCAGGGGACACGGGTTCGTGCCCCGGTCTGGGAAGATCCCACATGCCACGGAGCGGCTGGGCCTGTGAACCGTGGCAGCTGAGCCTGCATGTCTGGAGCCTGTGCTCCACAATGGGAGAGGC
Organism: Aethalodelphis obliquidens; assembly: GCF_003676395.1. Classification (NCBI taxonomy): domain Eukaryota; kingdom Metazoa; phylum Chordata; class Mammalia; order Artiodactyla; family Delphinidae; genus Aethalodelphis; species Aethalodelphis obliquidens. Next base: position 9,870,186 of record NW_020838007.1, read on the forward strand.
CACAACAGAGAGAGGCCCACATACCCAAAAAAAAAAAAAAAAAAAAAGAAAGAAAGAAAGCTGGAGTAGCAATACTCATATCAGATAAAATAGACTTTAAATTAAAGAATGTTACAAGAGACAAGGAAGGACACTACATAATGATCAAGGGATCAATCCAAGAAGAAGATATAATTATAAATATATATGCACCCAACATAGGAGCATCTCAATACATAAGGCAACTGCTAACAGCTGTAAAGGAGGAAATCAACAGTAACACAAAAATAGTGGGGGACTTTAACATCTCACTTACACCAATGGACAGATCATCCAAAATGAAAATAAATAAGGAAACAGAAGCTTTAAGTGACACAAAAGATCAGGTAGATTTAATTGATATTTATAGGACATTCCATCCAACAACATCAGATTATACTTTCTTCTCAAGTGTACACGGAACATTCTCCAGGATAGATCACATCTTGGGTCACAAATCAAGCCTCAGTAAATTTAAGAAAATTGAAATCATATCAAGCATCTTTTCTGACCACAACACAATGAGATTAGAAACGAATTACAGGGGAGAAAATGTAAAAAACACAAACACATGGAGGCTAAACACTACATTACTAAATAACCAAGAGATCACTGAAGAAATCAAAGAGGAAATCAAAAAATACCTAGAGAAAAATGACAAAGAAAACACAACAATCCAAAACCTATGGGATGCAGCAAAAGCAGTTCTAAGAGGGAAGTTTATAGCTATACAATCCTACCTCAAGAAACAAGAAAAATCTCAAATAAACAATCTAACCTTATACCTAAAGGAACTAGAGAAAGAAGAACAAACAAACCCAAAGTTAGCAGAAGGAAAGAAATCATAAAGATCACAGCAGAAATAAATGAAATAGAAACAAAGAAAACAACAGCAAAGATCAATAAAACTAAAAGCTCGTTCTTTTAGAAGATAAACAAAATTGATAAACCATTAGCAAGACTCATCAAGAAAAAGAGGGAGAGGATTCAAATCAATAAAATTGGAAATGAAATAGGAGAAGTTACAACAGGCACTGCAGAAATACAAAGCATCCTAAGAGACTCCTATCAGCAACTCTATGCCAATAAAATGGAAAACCTGGAAGAAATGGACAAATTCTTAGAAAGGTATAACCTTCCAAGACTAAACCAGGAAGAAATAGAAAATATGAACAGACCAATCACAAGTAATGACATTGAAACTGTGATTAAAAATCTTCCAACAAACAAAAGTCCAGGATCAGACGGCTTCACAGGTGAATTCTATCAAACATTTAGAGAAGAGCTAACACCCATCCTTCTCAAACTCTTCCAAAAAATTGTGGAGGAAAGAACACTCCCAAACTCATTCTATGAGGCCACTATCACCCTGATACCAAAACCAGACAAAGACACTACAAAAAAAGAAAATTGCAGACCAATATCACTGATGAATATAGATGCAAAAATCCTCAACAAAATACTAGCAAACAGAATCCAACAACACATTAAAAGGATCATACACTATGATCAAGTGGGATTCATCCCAGGGATGCAAGGATTCTTCAACATATGCAAATCAATCAATGTGATACACCATATTAACAAATTGAAGAATAAAAACCATGTGATCATCTCAATAGATGCAGAAAAAGCTTTTGACAAAATTCAACACCGATTTATGATAAAAACTCTCCAGAAAGTGGGCATAGAGGGAACCTACCTCAACATAACAAAGGCCATATATGACAAACCCACAGCCAACATTATTCTCAATGGTGAAAAACTGAAAGCATTTCCTCTAAGATCAGGCACAAGACAAGGATGTCCACTCTCACCGCTATTATTCAACATAGTTTTGGAAGTCCTAGCCACAGCAATCAGAGAAGAAAAAGAAATAAAAGGAATACAAATTGGAAAAGAAGAAGTAAAACGGTCACTGTTTGCAGATGACATGATACTATACATAGAGATTCCTAAAGATGCCACCAGAAAATTCCTAGAGCTAATCAATGAATTTGGTAAAGTTGCAGGATACAAAATTAATGCACAGGAATCTCTTGAATTCCTATACACTAATGATGAAAAATCTGAAAGAGAAATCAAGGAAACACTCCCATTTACCATTGCAACAAAAATAATAAAATACCTAGGAATAAACCTACCTAGGGAGACAAAAGACCTGTATGCAGAAAACTACAAGACCCTGATGAAAGAAATTAAAGATGATACCAACAGATGGAGAGATATACCATGTTCTTGGATTGGAAGAATCAATATTGTGAAAATGACTATACTACCCAAAGCAATCTACAGATTCAATGCAATCCCTATCAAATTACCAATGGCATTTTTTACAGAACTAGAACAAAAATCTTAAAATTTGTATGTTGACACAAAAGACACCGAATAGCCAAAGCAGTCTTGAGGGAAAAGAACAGAGCTGGAGGAATCAGACTCCCTGACTTCAGACTATACTACAAAGCTACAGTAATCAAGACAATATGGTACTGGCACAAAAACAGAAACACAGATCAATGGAACAAGATAGAAAGCCCAGAGGTAAACCCACACACCTATGGTCAACTAATCCATGACAAAGGAGGCAAGGATATACAATGGAGAAAAGACAGTCTCTTCAACAAGTGGTGCTGGGAAAACTGGACAGCTGCATGTAAAAGAATGAAATTAGAACACTCCCTAACACCACACACAAAAATATACTCAGAATGGATTAGAGACCTAAATGTAAGAGTTGACACTATAAACCTCTTAGAGGAAAACACAGGAAGAGCACTCTTTGACATAAATCACAGCAAGATCTTTTTTGATCCACCTCCTAGAGTAATGGAAATAAAAACAAAAATAAACAAATGGGACCTAATGAAACTTAAAAACTTTTGCACAGCAAAGGAAACCATAAACAAGATGAAAAGACAACCCTCAGAATGGGAGAAAATATTTGCAAACGAATCGACAAAGGATTAATCTCCAAAATATATAAACAGCTCATGCAGCTCAATATCAAAAAAACAAACAAACCAATCCAAAAATGGGCAGAAGATCTAAATAGACATTTCTCCAAAGAAGATATACAGATGGCCAAGAAACACATGAAAAGCTGATCAACATCACTAATTATTAGAGAAATGCAAATCAAAACTACCATGAGGTATCACCTCACACCAGTTAGAACAGGCATCATCAGAAAATCTACAAACAACAAATGCTGGAGAGGGTGTGGAGTAAAAGGAACCCTCTTGCACTGTTGGTGAGAATGTAAACTGATACAGCAACTATGGAGAACAGTATGGAGGTTCCTTAAAAAACTAAAAAGACAATTACCATATGATCCAGCAATCCCACTACTGGGCATATACCCAGAGAAAACCACAATTCAAAAAGACACATGTGGGCTTCCCTGGTGGTGCTGTGGTTGAGAATCTGCCTGCCAATGCAGGGGACATGGGTTCGAGCCCTGGTCTGGGAAGATCTCACATGCCACGGAGCAACTAGGCCCGTGAGCCACAACTACTGAGCCTGTGCCTCTGGAGCCTGTGCTCCGCTACAAGAGAGGCCACAATAGTGAGAGGCCCGTGCACCATGATGAAGAGTGGCCCCCGCTTGCCGCAACTAGAGAAAGCCCTCGCACAGAAATGAAGACCCAATACAGCCAAGAATAAATAAATAAATTAATTAATTAATTTAAAAAAAAAAGACACATTCACCCCAATGTTCATTGCAGCACTATTTACAATAGCCAGGTCATGGAAGCAACATAAATGCCCATCGACAGACGAATGGATAAAGAAGATGTGGTACATATATACAATGGAATATTACTCAGCCATAAAAAGGAACGAAATTGGGTCATTTGTTGAGACGTGGATGGATCTAGAGACTGTCATACAGAGTGAAATACGTCAGAAAGAGAAAAGCAAATATCGTATATTAACACATATATGTGGAACCTAGAAAAATGGTACAGATGAACTGGTTTGCAGGGCAGAAATTGAGACACAGATGTAGAGAACAAATGTATGGAGACTAAGGGCGGAAAGCTGTGGGGGGGTCAGGGTGGTGGTGTGATGAATTGGGCGATTGGGATTGACATGTACACACTGATGTGTATAAAATTGATGACTAATAAGAACCTGCTGTATAAAAAAATAAATAAAATAAAATTCAAAAAAGAAATTATATAGTGGGACTTCCCTGATGGCTTAGTGGTTAAGAATCCACCTGCCAATTCAGGGGACACGGGCTCAATCCCTGGTCCGGGAAGATCCCACATGCTGCAGAGCAACTGAGCCCGTGCACCACAGCTACTGAGCCTGCGTTCTAGAGCCTGCGAACCACAACTATTGAGCCTGAGAGTTGCAACTACTGAAGCCCGTGTGCCTAGTGCCCATGCTCCACAACAAGAGAAGCGACCGCAATGATAAGCCCGCACACCGCGACTAAGAGTAGCCCCCGCTCGCTGCAACTAGAGAAAGCCCACACGCAGCAATGAAGACCCAATGCAGCCAAAAATTAAACAAAATAAATAAATTTTAAAAAGAGAATTATATAGTGTTCAATAAGGTTTTATTTATTTTTTTAACTTTTTTATTATGGAAAATTTCAAACATACACAAAAGTGGAAGGAGTAGTGTAATAAATCCCTACAAATCCATCAGTTAGCTTCAAGAATTATCAACACATGGCCAGTCTCATCTCATCTGTCATTCTCTTGTCCCCTCTCCATTTTTTTTTTAAACAGTAAGTCCTTGTTGTTTATTTTAAATATAGCAATGTGTATATGTCAATCCCAAACTTCCTAACTATCCCTCCCCCCACAGGTAAGAAAGGTTTTATTTTTTAAGTCAGACGATTATTTAATGAAATCAGATATATATTAAATTTATAGGTGCAGTATAAAAAGTCCTAAAATATTTGATTATGCTTATGAATAGGACCATTTTAATTAATGATCTCTTTAAAATAATTGCCAAATTTGTTAGATTTATAAGAATATAATGTGTAAGCTAAACTTAAAAGCATAAGGAACCATTAAAGTGTACTTTAAGATACTGAATATTAATATTAAAATTTCATCTTTTCCTGCATACAAAACTACCACTGAGGACAACCCAAAACTCACATTTCACATAGGTTGTTGTGAAAATCAAAAGCAATAACCACCATGAAAGAATTCTGAAAATTCAAACATGCACTGCAAGCAAAAAGAGTGATGGAGACAGCAGTTGGCTCTCCAACACCCATTCTATTCCTCCATTTGACCATGGCTATGCCAACCCCTTGGAAATGATCAATGAGCAAAAAGCCTGTTGTCATCACTACATGTGATGCCGGGGATTTCTGGTGAGTGGCCATCTGGTGAGAGGACCCAACCCCCGGATTAAGCCCACCCAATGTGGAGGGAAGAGCAGAGAAAGAGAAGGAAGCAGATGCACCACCTGCAGATCAGGCCCAGTGTAAACCTATCGCAGATTTCTTTTTATGAAAAAAACCACATTTCTTCATTGTTTAAATGCATCTGGATGGTAGTTTTCTATTATTTGCAGCCGAAAGCATCTCATGGACATAGGGGTTATTAAAATCTGTAGGGCAGTGCTTCCAACATTTCAACAAGTAAGAATCAGAGCTGATTGGATTCCACTTACTAGCCTTGGGACCTTGCTTGACCTTGCTTGACCCCTGAGCTTCACTCTTCTACAGGGTTGTTGCAAATAGGAAGTAAAACAGGTTAGATTTTATTGTCGATTTCTTTAACTATAAGATGAGGAGATTATTAGTATCTAGCTAATCATCAGGGAAATGCAAATCAGAACCACAGTGCCCTATCACCTCACACCTGTTAGAGGGGCTATTTATCAAAAAGAAAAGCAACAGACAGTGTTGACGAGGATATGGAGAAATTGGAACACTTGCACACAGGTGGTGAGACTGCAAAATGGTCCAAAAGCTGTGGAAAACAGTATGAAAGTTCCTCAGAAAAATACAAACTAGGACTACTATAGGATCCAGCAATTCCACTTCCTGGTATATATCCAAAAAAAACCAAAGTCAGAATTAGCATTCCCATGTTCACTGCAGCACTAATCACAATAGCTAAGATGTGGAAAAAACCTAAATGTCCATCAACAGATGAATGGATGAAGAAGATGTGGTTTATATACACAATGGAACATTATTCAGTCTTAAAAAAAAAAAAAGAAGAAAAAAATCCTGTCATTTGAGACAACATGGATAAACCTGGGGGCCATTACACTAAGTGAAATAAATCAGACACAGAAAGACAAATACTGCATGATCTCACTCATATGCAGAATCTTAAAAAATAAAGCTCAAAGAAGCAGAGAGTAGAATGGTGGTTGTCAGGGGCTGGGGAGAGGGCGAAATGGGGAGATGTTGGTCAAAGGGTACAAAGTTTCAGTCAAGCAGTATAAACACATTCTGGAGATCTAACATACAGCATCATGACCACAGTTAATAATACTGTATTGAATACTTGAAATTTACTAACAGAATGGATCTCATCACACACACACAAGGTAACTATAGGAGATGATGTATTAGCTGGATCATTTCACCATGTTTACATATATCAGAGCATCACATTGTACGCTGTAAATATATACAATTTTTATCTGTCAATTATACCTCAGTAAAGCTGGGGAAAAAACAAGATCTTAGAACAGTGGCTGGTACATAGCCATTCTCTTACTGTTATTTCCAGAATACCAAAATGGACTGCAAAGACCCTAAGACGGTATGTTCCAGCAGTTGGGCCTAAAGGTGCCTTTTTAAAGCCTTGGCCATTCCCTCCCCGACCCCCTCTCACTTATCTCCACGGACAGATCTGCTGTGGGGAATCTGGAGAATATATGGGTCTTTGGAATACCAGCAATCTTGGAACTATTCCCCCAAGGGATTCTGCAGGTTTAAACGAGAGAAGATGGAGTTCTCTAAGTAGTTTGTATTTGTCCTTCATTACTCCTGGCAACACTTATTGACTGAACCTTACATTTACAAACTCACCGTCCAGCAGAAGCAGAGACGCGTCCAGGGAAAAGTTCGTTAACTAACTCCAGGTGCATTGATGGAATTCGGTTGAGTGCATAACGGGGCACCGAGGACAAAGGGTTTTTCTTCCTGGGGAAGTCGGGAAGTGACTCAGAGGTGAGGTGATGCCGGGACCGCTGTGGAATGTGGTGCAGGAGCTTCAGAGGCGGATGTGAAGTCGGGGAGTGGCAGCGGACGGGTTGGGGCAGAGGAGGCGGGGTTGGGGCAGAGGAGGCGGGATTGAAGTCTTTCAACGCTGGCTGCACATGAGAGTCACCTGGGGAAGTGCTAACACTAGCCGGTGCTTGGAGTTAAAGTAGACTCCATGAGGGTGGGTCCAGTCATTAGGTTTACTTTGTTTTTTCACGTGATTCTCACTTGTAGCCAGGCTTAAGAAACAACGGTCTAAGCCAGGATTTTAAATAGGAGTGGGCATGATGTGAGGCTGGGGAGGATTTAAGGGGAGACAGGTTTGGGGTGGTAAGACTGGCAGAAGTCCCATCACGGACAATGGTAAAGCATGTGCAGGGAGCTTCCTTCCTGATTTAAAAAAAGGAAGCACCACTGGTCAAGCGGACGCTGCTTTCCTGGAGATGGGAAGGTCAGCAACTCCAGGAGACACTTCATTTATCGAAGGAGTAAATAATCCAGAAGCCGAGTCTTTATAAATTAGATCATTTTTAGGGCTCTCTTTAGAATCTTTAGTAGTTTTTCCATTCTTCCAAATTCCCAATCAAAAGTCTGGCTACGGGCTTCCCTGGTGGCGCAGTGGTTGGGAGTCCGCCTGCCGATGCAGGGGACGCGGGTTCGTGCCCCGGTCTGGGAGGATCCCGCATGCCGCGGAGCAGCTGGGCCCGTGAGCCATGGCCGCTGAGCCTGCGCGTCCGGAGCCTGTGCTCCGCAACGGGAGAGGCCGCGTCAGTGAGAGGCCCGCGTACCGCAAAAAAAAAAAAGTCTGGCCAGCTTTTCTGTGATAGTGATCACTGAACAGTATACAGAATTTTGTTTATTCTACTTTCTCAACAACCCCTAACCCTGGATGAAGCTCTAGCTACTCCTGATTTCAGCAGTTCAGATTTCAAAGGTCTCTGAGTAAGTAATATTCTCCTATTGTTAACATTCCCCAAATCTTCCTCAGGAGAAATCAGCACTTCTGGCACCTTGATTTTGGACTTCCAGCCTCCAGACTTGTGAGAAAATAAATTCGTGTCGTTTAAGCTGAGGCAGGAGATAGACGGGCCCCAAGTTGAGGAGATGGAGTTCGTCCCCTGTGGACAGAAACTCCATAATAGCAGGATAATTGAGGAGACTGGGCCCTGCCCAGATAAAAGATAAGACACCACATATTTCTCGTTCTCAAAGTCAAGGAGACCTTCCCGACTATACAGCTCCTTGGAGGCCAAAAGCAGAGTGATGTCAGTCTACCCATAGGCCTCTTTGCTGGAATCCATCTTGGCTAAGAGATGCGCGTGCACACATGGGCGGTTCTTGAGATCTACCAAATACGGACTCAGAACCAAGCAAATCAAAATGATGATTGGCCAAAGGAAACACGGAAGAAATGCCCCATATAAGTGATTTAAACTACCACGGGGGCACAACTCTCTCTCTGAGTCCGCCCATGTGTCTACCCACGCGTACTCTTTTTTCTCCTAATAAACACTTCACTTGTTTCATGACTTCCCGTCTTTGTGGGAATTCTTTTTTCTGCAAAGCCGTGGGGTCAGGACCTTGTCACTGACCACTGGTGTAGTGGCTAGGATTCAGCGCTCTCACTGCCGCAACCCGACCTCAATCACTGGCGGGGAACCAAAACCCTGCTTCAAGCCGCTGCAGGCTGAGGCCACCCGAGATCAAAGCCACAGAAAAACAAAAAAACAAAAAAATTCCCCAAATCTCCTAGGTCTAGTGTGTAATGTGTGAAAGGAGGTGGGCTTTCCAAGTGCTTGGCAGACCTCCTGTCTAATTAATATTTTAGTACTTTCAGTAGCCCTTCAAAATTGGCAGTTCTCTCTCTAAAGATTCATTCAAGTACATGTGATAATTCGAAATTAAAATGCTGCCAGACTTGGCGTTTGTAACTTCGATAGTACAATACCAACAAATGGATTTTGTCAGCCACGAATGGATAAACACAGCTGTTTTCTTTGCTCATGAGAAGGATAGGAAACAAAAATTATAGGGTAGCCTATGGGCATATGATTTGAATTATTATACAGACTCTACTTAAAATCGAAATAAATCAATTATACTTTATTGAGTTAAATAAAATACATTACACTCTGTGGTATAAAGATCAAAGGTTTTAAAGTAGGTGGTCCTAATAACTTCCTGGAATAGTCAATATTGTTCTATAAAAGAAGTACCCAAAGCTATTTATTTTAAGTCTTTTATTGGGTAAAGAGAAAAACCCACAGAGCTCTGTAATTCACAAACTCTTAAGGCATTTTCTATTTTGTTTTGTATTTACTACTACTCAATTCATACAAAAAGAAGAGTATCTTCAAAATTTAGTCTGTAAACCTAGTGGGAAAATCTCTCCTGATTAAGTAGCAGATAGATAAATTTGTGCACAGTAATTAGAAATAGTCCCTGGAAGCAGTAAGTCCAAAAGAGGAGTGAAATGTATACTAAACACACATTCTTTTCAGTTCTGTCTTCATATACTGCACTATTTTCTAATTTCATCTTAGTAGGAAATCAGCTTATTCAGTAAGATATTAGCAACTAATACCTATTCATTTTTTAAAAAACATCTTTATTGGAGTATAATTGCTTTACTATGGTGTGTTAGTTTCTGCTGTATGACAAAGTGAATCAGCTATACGTATACATATATCCCCATATCTCCTCCATCTTGCGTCTCTCTCCCACCCTCCCTATCCCACCCCTCTAGGTGGTCACAAAGAATGGAGCTGATCTCCCTGTGCTATGCGGCTGCTTCCCACTAGCTATCTATTTTACATTTGAATACCTATTCATTTTTATGTTTATGTTTCCTAATTGTTTTGTTTTGTTTTGTTTTTTTGGCCACACTGCATGGCATGCAGGATCTTAGTTCCCTAACCAGAGATTGAACCTGTGTCCCCTGCAGTTGAAGTGCAGAGTCTTAACCACTGGACCACCAGGGAAGTCCCTTTAATGTGTTTATTTGACTTTTATCTGTATAAGATGAGGGTGGTCTTTCATTTATTCTTTTGTTCATTTATGTATTCTTCCATTTATCCATTGAAGGTTTTCTTGCTTTCCAGGACTATGAGACAGATGATCAAGTTATATTCCTGTCTTGGATCACATCACAATTTATCAGGGAAGACAGACATGTAAATAAATAAGGATAGGGAAGTATGGTAAGGACTATAGAAAAGATAGGTTCAAAGAACTACTAAATTACTGGGAAAGAGTTGGCATTTAAAAACCAGTGTCCCTGGGTTCTTCTAGAGGAGATGATGTTAGGACTAGTCTTTGAAGGAGTAGGTCCTACTTCTTGGGCAGGTCCTATACTCTTACGGCGATATGCTGAAATGTCTTCCAAATCTCTATCCTCAGACCGGATCTCTTCCCTGGGCTTCAGGCTTGTCACTATAAATAAATGCCTACTGGATGCCTACATCTAGATGTTCCACAGGCATCTCAAAGCCCAGAACTAAACTTATTTCTCTGACACAAACCTACTTTTTCTCCACACTGTCTGTCTCAGTCAGGGTATCATTATTCATCCAGTCCCCCAAGCTCCAAACTGTTGGGTTATCTTTGTGTTCTGGTTATCTATTGCTGTGTAACAAACCTCCCCAAAACTTAGTGGCATAACAATTTGTTACTATCTTCTGCAGCTCTGTGGGTTAACTGGGTTCAGGCGGGTACTACTTGTGGGTTGTGTTAGGTGAAGTCAGATATTGACTGGGACTGCAGTCATCTGGTGGCTCTATGGTACTAGACACCCAAGATACCTCCTGCGTGTGGCTGCAGGTGGTGTGGCTATTAGCCGTGAGTGCAGCTGGGTGGCTTGGACTTCTCCAGTATGAGAGCTGGGTTCTCATTCCAAGAGACCCAGGCAAGCCTTCCTCTGACCTAGCCTTGGAAGTCAGGTAGTGTCATTCCTATCTCATTCCATCAGTTTTAACGGACCATCCCAGAATTCATGTGGGACGACACTACCGGGGGTGTGATTCATTAGGCGCCGTCTTTAGAGACTGGTTACCACATCTTGACTTTTCCTCCGCCTCCATTTACTTTCAGTCTTCTCTAATTGCCGTTCTCTATCCCAATTATTAATGTCCTAGTCCTGCTGCTGCTTTTTTTTTTTTTTTTTTTTTTTTTTTTTT